>NW_026974542.1:0-149076 GCF_015220805.1 Pogoniulus pusillus | reverse complement strand
AGCTTCGATCGCGTTGCCTGCACGGATGTGAGGGGACAAAGTACTGCTGAGAAGCTTTTTTGTACCATTCTCTTCCCCCTTCCCCTCTTGCCTTTAAGGGAACACACACAGGGAGAAGCTTACTGAGAGCCCCTCTGACATGCTGTAGGAATTCTTTGCTTTGCAGTGTTTTACACTGTGGCTCTTCAACCTGTAACCCATCTGCTCTTCCATTGCCCAGCGCGCTGACCTCCGTACTACCATCTCGCCTTGAATGCCTCCAACCAGCAGTGTTTGCTGCCAGACAGACACCTTGAGCAGACAAGAGGACATGGTTAAGTTCATGAAGGATATCTTGGATGGTGCCTGCTGAAGTAAGTCTTTGTTGTGGCTTGAGATATATTGGTTGGTGTTTGGTTTTTCCCCCTTAGCTGCGGTGGCCTCCGATTGTTACGCCCGTGTGATTTATCTTCCTGTCCTGGCTGTCTTCCCGTGTTGGGTGCTGGCAGTGAATACGTGGTGAGGAGTGCTTGGGGTGTGCCCATTCCTTTGCTGTTCTCACTGTGGGAACTCCAAGAGCCATGGAATGGGTGCGTTATGAGTGATGCACAATTAATAATCAATATAATGTTGGTATCCAGGCAAAGGTTGTTAATAACTACAACCAACCTGTTTCTTATCATTTCAGTCTCTGCAGAAAGCTTATTTACAAGGTTCAAAGCACACAGCTGGGGTATTTGTACACTTAGAATCGTGGAATCAGCCAGGTTGGAAGAGACCTCCAAGCTCATCCAGCCCAACCTAGCCCCCAGCCCTCTCCAGTCAGCTAGGCCATGGCACTAAGTGCCTCATCCAGGCTTTTCTTGAGGCAGCTGCAGGGATGGCGACTCCCTAGGCAGCCTCTGTGGTCTGAGAGTAGAGCAGCAACTTGCTGTTAGTTTGCTGTGATGGTCTCAAACAACTGTGGGAGAGTTTGGCCTGAGCCTGTTGGAATGCTTAGCCTTACTGGAGGAGCTGGGAGCGTCTGGGCAGCATGAAATGCAAGAGCAATTGCTTTTCACTTCCTTCTTAAGGGACTTAAGGGTTGGGAGGTCTGAGGAATGAACTGTTGGGATCATAACTGCAAAGTGTCAGCAGTTTTGACATGGTTCCATTTGATATTGCAGGCACAGGCTGGTGATGGACTTCTGCAACGAAGCAAGAGAGTCATCTATGAGGCCAAGGCTGCTGTAATGGTAGAGTTCATTGCTTATTCAGTGAGGTGATGCTCTTGTCAGTCAAGAAGGATTTAGTTGCAGAGGCTTTGGAAATGCTTTGATGTAAGCTTGTTGCCATGCTGTGCCTAGTGTATCTATTGTCACTATTTAGAACTAGGCTTAAACCAAATGAACTTCTTGATTAAAACAGCCAATCATGTCTGCCACAGTTCTAACTGTTCCACCTGCATGAATGTCACATTTTTCACTCTGCTGTTAGTCTGACATATTTTAAGGGACAGAATCATGAAAATCCAACCTCTTTTCCTTGAGCTTTTTGCCATGGCTTCAGAGGTTCTTTTGTGTTCTGAGCAATGTTTTGGTTTCAGTCTGTCCCAGTCCTCTGTCAGCCTCCCAGACAAGAAATCTCTGCTCCTGTTGAGGCGGAGCAGCTTCTGTCTGTTGTTACTTGTCCTAGTGCTGAGCACCACCAAGCAGCAGCTGGGCCCTTGGTGCTGACCCCTGCCCCTTGGTAATGTATAGACGTTCATGAGATCCCTTCTCTTCCCCCGACTAAACAGCTCCCCCCCCTCCTCTTCACTCCCCCCCCCCACCTCTTCTCTCCCCCCCTCTTCGCTCTCGCCCCCCCCTCTTCTCTCCCCCCCCGCCCCCCCTCTTCTCTCCCCCCCACCTCCCTCTTCGCTCTCCCCCCCACAATAACGAGAGCCACACCAGAGGCCAGAGCTGTGCTGTCTCAGCAAGCAAAGGGCAAAGGAGGCAACGAGATGCTGTAGGGACTCTGACTCTTGCTGCCAGGCTGCAACAAGAGGAAGGGAGATTCTGGCCCCCAACAGGTGAAAACAAGAGAGGAGCAAGGCAGGAAGCACAAAAGCAAACCTCTCTCATGAAGGAAACAGCACAACTTCAAGCACAGCTTTCAGCACAGCATACCAAGGAGAAACAGAAATTCCAAGCAGAGCAGAGGGGAGGAGTGGCTTAGAGAAAAGCAAAAGCACCCCACAAAGCACACAGCCAACCTACCCCCTCAAAGGGGAGCAGCCAAAGGCTTCTGCCTCTCCTGGGGCAACTTAAAAAGGGGAGGTCAATTGAAGTCTCCTCCCACCCCAGCTGTGGCCACTTTGCCCTCCCTGCTCAGTGCCCTTTATAAGCAGAGCAGGAGGAGCCCAGCCCCAAGCTGGGCCCATTGCGGGCCAAGGGATCCTCCGCCTGGCATCCCAGGTGAGTGCGCACGGGTGAGCACCAGGTGTGTGGTGGAGGGTTTCAAAGGCTGGGGGGCCTGGCTGGCCCCCTGGCTAGCTAGGGCCACCTTAGGGCTGGGCTACTGACCCACTGCAACATCCCCCTTAGCTCACGGGTGCTAAGTCTGTGTTGTTACTGAGGCTGAGGTTTCTCTAGGAGGTTGGATCCTCGAGGGTTTTGCTCTGGGTTCTGCGATGGAGGCAAAGATGGAGCAGGAGCACCAACTGGAGCTGGTAATGGACCAGCAGCAGCAGCTGGTAATGGAACTGGTAATGGAGCAGAAGCTGGTAACGTAGAGTGGAGAGGAGGAGGAGGAAAGCAGCAGAGACTGCCCGGGGGAAGGCAGAGAGTGGGGGAGGATGGCAGGGGCTGCCCGGGGAAAGGTGGAGGGCAGCGGCAGGAGGGCAGGGAAGAGGTACAGAGCTTTCAGGTGCTGAGCTTCAACAGAAAGACCTGATGGAAAAGAAAAGAGACTAACTTGTTTAGCAAAAGTACTCTCTGGAATTTCCCAAATCACTTATTTATTGAAGGGAGTCATTTGTTGGTCATTGTCATCACGAGAGAGGACCTTTTGGTTTGCATTAGGGTGGTTTGGGCTTGCCTGTAACTCCAGGCCCCTCAGAAATTGACAGGGGGGGAAAATCCCCAACCCATGGATGTTCTCTTGGTTGTCTTTAATAGATAAACAAAGAGCAAGTGCGACTGAAAGAGCTTTGCAGGTAACAACTCTGTAACACTGTTTGGAGAGTTTTGAATTGGTCATTACCAGCGAGATCAAGGTAGTGCCCCTTGGCCTTGCTGCATGTGGTGAACTGCTCCTAACACAGCCCAGCTGAACACAGAGTCAGGTGAAATGAAGGCTGAAGAGATAGGAAAAGTCTTTCTCAGCCTCATAGCTAAAGACAGTTTAGTTTCCCCAAGAAGTCCCATTCTACCTGTTGTGCATTGGTTTGATGCCAAAGCCAAACAACTGCCCCAGACCTTTCTATTTTCTCAGCTTTGGTGTAAATGAATATGAATTGAGGTTGGATGAGGCCTTGAGCAGCCTGTTGCAGTGGGAGGTATCCCTGCCTAGAGCAGAGGGTTGGGACTGGATGATCCTTGAGGTCCCTTCCAACCTAAACCATTCAATGAAGTCTTTTATCAGTCTTTTATAGGATTAGTGACAGTGGGGAATGTTTGCTTGCTATGAGATGAGGGAGCTGTTTCCTAAATGGAATGTTCATTAGTTCTTTAGCACCTGAAAATGTTGGCAGGCTACTTGATAAACCTCCTGGAACACAGGGGCCTGTTGAATTGTTTTCCCAGTGCCTGAACAACTTACAGTGCTGTAATGGGTTAGCCTCCTGTTTCCCTCCAACACAGAAGTGAGGCAAAAGTAACACAGCCAAGGAAAAACCCTCTGGGTTGAGATCAAGAGGTAAATACAAAATGAGATCCTGCAGTGCACAATTACCTTAGCCTGTTTCTGTTTGCAGAAAGCAGGAGTCAGCCACCTGCCACCCATCCCCTCCTGATCCCAACCCCAGAAACCCAAAGCAGCACTTGGCACAGGAGGTCTCTCGTGTTGCAGTCTCACCTTCACGCCCTGGAATACTTTGCTTCAGCCAGCAGCATGGGGTTGGATACCAACAGCAGAGTCGACTTAACCTGTGACTAAGTGGACTTTAAGTGTTCTGACTCCACAGTAGAACTTGATAAAGAAAGATGTGAATGGAAGCAGGCTCTGACTGCTCTGTGTAACTGATGAGAAGCTTTCTGAAGGAGGTGAATTTGTTTTACAGCCCTTCACTCAGCTGGTTACAGATCTTCAAGGTAGCTGCTGGTGCAGTGTCTGTTGGAGACTGTTAGCCACTCTGAAGGAGGGAGTTAGTGGAGCATCATAGGAACATGTAGAGAGATTGGTCAGTAAAAGGCATTTGTGTTACCCTTTTTAGTCATTTGAGTCACTTTTATTGTAATCCCATGGCTGAGAGCAGGACTCCTTTGTGTCCAGGGTTAAAATCTTCAAGGAGAAACAGTGCCAAGGCTCTGAATTGATTTGGACTTGGTGCTGCTAGTTACAATGTAGGACAGTTAAGGCAGTCCTATGTTTTGTGATTTGTCTGTTTTCCTACCGTTCTAGTTTTGGCACAGGCTAGTGTGAAGTGTCTCTGGATCGAGGTCCTTGTGGTCCCTTCTGACCCTGACTGATTCTATGATTCCAGCAAGCAGCTTTTGACTTAAAAACCCCTGAGGTCACTGCAGCACCTCTCTATGGAATAAAAGAAAGGGATTTTGCTGCACTGCTGAGAACTGTTTCCAGCTCTGAGCCTTTGTTTTTGTGGTTGTTTTTGGTTCGTGTTTATAAACAGCAGTAGCTAAGCAATCCTCTCTGAGCTATGGACCAGAATCTGCTGCATCCTGTGCAAGAAGCAGATCCCAGTGTGATCTGGTGCAGCTGTAGCACTTCCTAACTGCTAGGTTTGGGAGGAGGGCATGTGTCTCAGACGTTTCTGAGCTGTGATAGCAATCAGGTGTCTGCTTAAGTCTTGAACCTCTGCCACGTGCTGCCACGTTCACCAGATCTTTCTCCCGGCTTCAGGGAGAGAAGGAGTGTACAGCTCCCAGAGTGGGTGTCAGAAGCGATGTGAAGTGAAAGGGGTTTGCTGTGGTCATGCAGAAAGTTGTGTGAGGGAATCTGGCAGTTTGGTTTTTGATTTCTTCAGTCTCTAAAGTTTTTCTTGGAGCAGCTTCACTGCAATACTTTTAAATGCACAGAGTATCAGCACAGGCCATTTTAGACAGTCCTCCAGCTTTGCTGCAGGTCCCTTTCAGATACTGCAGCGTAGCTCGAAGCTCTGCCATCCCTTCTGCAGCCTCAACAGCCTCAGTTCTTTCAGTCCTGCTTCCCAGGAGAGGTGCCATTCCTGCCTGGGTCTATAAGGAGAAGGAGTGCTTTTTCTAACCGGCATTTCTATGGTTCTTCAATGGGGCTAGGATGTAAACGTGTTTCTGCTTCAAAGGAAAGCAGCTAGGGGAAAGTTTCTTTTGCCAGTGTGTGACGCAGCTGGAAAGCTGCAGAATGGTGTAGGGGATTCGAGGCTAGGTCATTCCTGACTGGCTCTATAAGCAGAAGGAGTGCTTTTTGTAAAGCAAATTTCTAAGGTTCTTCAATGGGGCTAGGATGTAAACGTGTTTCTGCTTCAAAGGAAAGCAGCTAGGAGAAAGTTTCTTTTGCCATTGAGTGAGGGAGCTGGATAGCTGCAGAATGGTGCAGGGGATTCCAGGCTAGGCCATTCCTGACTGGGTCTATAAGCAGAAGGAGTGCTTTTTGTAAACCGAATTTCTATGGTTCTTCAATGGGGATAGGATGTAAACGTGTTTCTGCTTCAAAGAAAAGCTGCTACGAGAAAGTTTCTTTTGCCAGTGTGTGACGCGGCTGGAAAGCTGCAGAATGGTGCAGGGGATTCCAGGCTAGGCCATTCCTGGCTGGGTCTATAAGCAGAAGGAGTGCTTTTTCTAACCGGCATTTCTATGTTTCTTCAATGGGGCTAGGATGTAACTGTGTTTCTGCTTCAGGGGAAAGCAGCTAGGAGAAAGTTTCTTTTGCCAGTGTGTGAGGGAGCTGGAAAGCTGCAGAATGGTGCAGGGGATTCCAGGCTAGGCCATTCCTGGCTGGGTCTATAAGCAGAAGGAGTGCTTTTTGTAAACCGAATTTCTACGGTTCTTCAATGGGGCTAGGATGTAAACGTGTTTCTGCTTCAAAGGAAAGCAGCTAGGAGAAAGTTTCTTTTGCCTGTGTGTGAGGGAGCTGGAAAGCTGCAGAATGGTCCAGGGGATTCCAGGCTAGGCCATTCCTGACTGGGTCTATAAGCAGAAGGAATGCTTTTTCTAACCGGCATTTCTATGTTTCTCAATGGGGCTAGGATGTAAACGTGTTTCTGCTTCAAAGGAAAGCAGCTAGGAGAAAGTTTCTTTTGCCAGTGTGTGGCGCAGCTGGAAAGCTGCAGAATGGTGCAGGGGATTCCAGGCTAGGCCATTACTGGCTGGGTCTATAAGGAGAAGGAGTGCTTTTTCTAACTAGCATTTCTATGGATCTTCAATGGGGCTAGGATGTAAACGTGTTCCTGCTTCAAAGGAAAGCAGGTAGGAGAAAGTTTCTTTTGCCAGTGTGTGAGGGAGCTGGAAAGCTGCAGAATGGTGCAGGGGATTCCAGGCTAGGCCATTCCTGACTGGGTCTACAAGCAGAAGAAGTGCTTTTTCTATCCGGCATTTCTATGTTTCTCAATGGGGCTAGGATGTAAACGTGTTTCTGCTTCAAAGGAAAGCAGCTAGGAGAAAGTTTCTTTTGCCAGTGTGTGAGGGAGCTGGAAAGCTGCAGAATGGTGCAGGGGATTCCAGGCTAGGCCATTCCTGCCTGGGTCTATAAGCAGAAGGAGTGCTTTTTGTAACCGGCATTTCTATGGTTCTTCAATGGGGCTAGGATGTAAACGTGTTTCTGCTTCAAAGGGAAAGCAGGCTAGGAGAAAGTTTCTTTTGCCAGTGTGTGAAGGGAGCTGGAAAGCTGCAGAATGGTGCAGGGGATTCCAGGCTAGGCCATTCCTGCCTGGGTCTATAAGCAGAAGGAGTGCTTTTTCTAACCGGCATTTCTATGGTTCTTCAATGGGGCTAGGATGTAAACGTGTTTCTGCTTCAAAGGAAAGCAGCTAGGAGAAAGTTTCTTTTGCCAGTGTGTGAGGGAGCTGGAAAGCTGCAGAATGGTGCAGGGGATTCCAGGCTAGGCCATTCCTGGCTGGGTCTATAAGCAGAAGGAGTGCTTTTTCTAACCGGCATTTCTATGTTTCTTCAATGGGGCTAGGATGTAAACGTGTTTCTGCTTCAAAGGAAAGCAGCTAGGAGAAAGTTTCTTTTGCCAGTGTGTGAGGGAGCTGGAAAGCTGCAGAATGGTGCAGGGGATTCCAGGCTAGGCCATTCCTGACTGGGTCTATAAGCAGAAGGAATGCTTTTTCTAACTCGCATTTCTATGGTTCTTCAATGGGGCTAGGATGTAAACGTGTTTCTGCTTCAGGGGAAAGCAGCTAGGAGAAAGTTTCTTTTGCCAGTGTGTGACGCAGCTGGAAAGCTGCAGAATGGTGCAGGGGATTCCAGGCTAGGCCATTCCTGACTGGGACTATAAGCAGAAGGAGTGCTTTTTCTAACCGGCATTTCTATGTTTCTTCAATGGGGCTAGGATGTAAACGTGTTTCTGCTTCAAAGGAAAGCAGCTAGGAGAAAGTTTCTTTTGCCAGTGTGTGAGGGAGCTGGAAAGCTGCAGAATGGTGCAGGGGATTCCAGGCTAGGCCATTCCTGGCTGGGTCTATAAGCAGAAGGAGTGCTTTTTCTAAACGCATTTCTATGGTTCTTCAATGGGGCTAGGATGTAAACGTGTTTCTGCTTCAAAGGAAAGCAGCTAGGAGAAAGTTTCTTTTGCCAGTGTGTGAGGGAGCTGGAAAGCTGCAGAATGGTGCAGGGGATTCCAGGCTAGGCCATTCCTGGCTGGGTCTATAAGCAGAAGGAGTGCTTTTTCTAAACGGCATTTCTATGGTTCTTCAATGGGGCTAGGATGTAAACGTGTTTCTGCTTCAAGGAAAGCAGCTAGGAGAAAGTTTCTTTTGCCAGTGTGTGAGGGAGCTGGAAAGCTGCAGAATGGTGCAGGGGATTCCAGGCTAGGCCATTCCTTGCTGGGTCTATAAGCAGAAGGAATGCTTTTTCTAACCGGCATTTCTATGTTTCTTCAATGGGGCTAGGATGTAAACGTGTTTCTGCTTCAAAGGAAAGCAGCTAGGAGAAAGTTTCTTTTGCCAGTGTGTGAGGGAGCTGGAAAGCTGCAGAATGGTGCAGGGGATTCCAGGCTAGGCCATTCCTGACTGGGTCTATAAGCAGAAGGAGTGCTTTTCTAACCGGCATTTCTATGTTTCTTCAATGGGGGCTAGGATGTAAACGTGTTTCTGCTTCAAAGGAAAGCAGCTAGGAGAAAGTTTCTTTTGCCAGTGTGTGAGGGCAGCTGGAAAGCTGCAGAATGGTGCAGGGGATTCCAGGCTAGGCCATTCCTGGCTGGGTCTATAAGCAGAAGGAGTGCTTTTTGTAAACCGAATTTCTATGTTTCTTCAATGGGGCTAGGATGTAAACGTGTTTCTGCTTCAAAGGAAAGCAGCTAGGAGAAAGTTTCTTTTGCCAGTGTGTGACGCAGCTGGAAAGCTGCAGAATGGTGCAGGGGATTCCAGGCTAGGCCATTCCTGGCTGAGTCTATAAGCAGAAGGAGTGCTTTTTCTAACCGGCATTTCTATGGTTCTTCAATGGGGCTAGGATGTAAACGTGTTTCTGCTTCAGGGGAAAGCAGCTAGGAGAAAGTTTCTTTTGCCAGTGTGTGACGGCAGCTGGAAAGCTGCAGAATGGTGCAGGGGATTCCAGGCTAGGCCATTCCTGGCTGGGTCTATAAGCAGAAGGAGTGCTTTTTCTAACCGGCATTTCTATGTTTCTTCAATGGGGCTAGGATGTAAACGTGTTTCTGCTTCAAAGGAAAGCAGCTAGGAGAAAGTTTCTTTTGCCAGTGTGTGAGGGAGCTGGAAAGCTGCAGAATGGTGCAGGGGATTCCAGGCTAGGCCATTCCTGGCTGGGTCTATAAGCAGAAGGAATGCTTTTTCTAAACGCATTTCTATGTTTCTTCAATGGGGCTAGGATGTAAACGTGTTTCTGCTTCAAAGGAAAGCAGCTAGGAGAAAGTTTCTTTTGCCAGTGTGTGACGCAGCTGGAAAGCTGCAGAATGGTGCAGGGGATTCCAGGCTAGGCCATTCCTGACTGGGCCTATACGCAGAAGGAGTGCTTTTTCTAACCGGCATTTCTATGTTTCTTCAATGGGGCTAGGATGTAAACGTGTTTCTGCTTCAAGGGAAAGCAGCTAGGAGAAAGTTTCTTTTGCCAGTGTGTGAGGGAGCTGGAAAGCTGCAGAATGGTGCAGGGGATTCCAGGCTAGGCCATTCCTGGCTGGGTCTATAAGCAGAAGGAGTGCTTTTTCTAACCGCATTTCTATGGTTCTTCAATGGGGCTAGGATGTAAACGTGTTTCTGCTTCAAAGGAAAGCAGCTAGGAGAAAGTTTCTTTTGCCAGTGTGTGAGGCAGCTGGAAAGCTGCAGAATGGTGCAGGGGATTCCAGGCTAGGCCATTCCTGGAATGGGTCCTATAAGCAGAAGGAGTGCTTTTTTCTAAACCGCATTTCTATGGTTCTTCAATGGGGCTAGGATGTAAACGTGTTTCTGCTTCAAGGGAAAGCAGCTAGGAGAAAGTTTCTTTTGCCAGTGTGTGAGGGAGCTGGAAAGCTGCAGAATGGTGCAGGGGATTCCAGGCTAGGCCATTCCTGGCTGGGTCTATAAGCAGAAGGAGTGCTTTTTCTAACCGGCATTTCTATGGTTCTTCAATGGGCTAGGATGTAAACGTGTTTCTGCTTCAAAGGGAAAGCAGCTAGGAGAAAGTTTCTTTTGCCAGTGTGTGAGGGAGCTGGAAAGCTGCAGAATGGTGCAGGGGATTCCAGGCTAGGCCATTCCTGGCTGGGTCTATAAGCAGAAGGAGTGCTTTTTCTAACCGGCATTTCTATGGTTCTTCAATGGGGCTAGGATGTAAACGTGTTTCTGCTTCAAAGGAAAGCAGCTAGGAGAAAGTTTCTTTTGCCAGTGTGTGAGGGAGCTGGAAAGCTGCAGAATGGTGCAGGGGATTCCAGGCTAGGCCATTCCTGGCTGGGTCTATAAGCAGAAGGATGCTTTTTCTAACCGGCATTTCTATGGTTCTTCAATGGGGCTAGGATGTAAACGTGTTTCTGCTTCAAAGGAAAGCAGCTAGAGAAAGTTTCTTTGCCTGTGTGTGACGGGAGCTGGAAAGCTGCAGAATGGTGCAGGGGATTCCAGCTAGGCCATTCCTGACTGGGTCTACAAGCTGGAGGAGTGCTTTTTCTAACCGGAATTTCTATGTTTCTTCAATGGGGCTAGGATGTAAACGTGTTTCTGCTCAAAGGAAGCAGCTAGGAGAAAGTTTCTTTTGCCAGTGTGTGAGGGAGCTGGAAAGCTGCAGAATGGTGCAGGGGATTCCGGGCTAGGCCATTCCTGGCTGGGTCTATAAGCAGAACGGACTGCTTTTTGGAAACCGAATTTTCTATCTTCTTCATTGGGGCTAGGATATAAACGTGTTTCTGCTTCAAGGGGAAAGCAGCTAGGAGAAAGTTTCTTTTGCCAGTGTTGAGGGAGCTTGGAAAGCTGCAGAATGGTGCAGGGGATTCCAGGCTAGGCCATTCCTGACTGGGTCTATAAGCAGAAGGAATGCTTTTTCTAACCGGCATTTCTATGTTTCTTCAATGGGGCTAGGATGTAAACTGTATTTCTGCTTCAGGGAAAGCAGCTAGGAGAAAGTTTCTTTTGCCTGTGTGTGAGGGAGCTGGAAGCTGCAGAATGGTGCAGGGGATTCCAGGCTAGGCCATTCCTGGCTGGGCCTATAAGCAGAAGGAATGCTTTTTCTAACCGCATTTCTATGGTTCTTCAATGGGGCTAGGATGTAAACGTTGTTTTCTGCTTCAAAAGGAAAGCAGCTAGGAGAAAGTTCTTTGCCAGTGTGTGAGGGAGCTGGAAAGCTGCAGAATGTGCACAGGGGATTCCAGGCTAGGCCATTCCTGACTGGGTCCTATAAGCAGAAGGAATGCTTTTTGTAACCGGCATTTCTGTGGTTCTTCAATGGGGCTAGGATGTAAACGTGTTTCTGCTTCAAAGGAAAGCAGCTAGGAGAAAGTTTCTTTTGCCTGTGTGTGACGCAGCTGGAAAGCTGCAGAATGGTGCAGGGGATTCCAGGCTAGGCCATTTGTGATGGTTTGGGGGTTACCCCGCCCCCCCACACTTTTGAATTTGCCCCAGCTAACTCAGACGGACCCTGGGAATATAGATGAAGCAATTTATTTACAGCTAGCAGAATTTACAAGCAGCTATTTACAATATATACAGTTATATACAATTATATACAGAAATATACAAAGGATAAACAATACAGAAGCACAACTCCCCTCCCAGAAACCTGAGTCCCCAGGAGGGGCTTTTAAACCACCCCAACACCTCCCCCTGGCCCTCTCAACCTTACCCCAGTTCTCAGGAAGAATAGAGGTGCAGCCAAGAGGTTAGGGAGCAAGGTTAGTAGGAGCAGGGTTAATGAGATGTGACCAGGTCTAAGGCAAAAGCAAGAGTGAGAAACAAAATGGAGAAAAAGTCTTTCTTCTTCCCAGAGTTCTCAGCGTAACTGTGAGAGAAGTTGACATCAATTGTTTTTCATTTCACTGCCCGTTATCTAGTTCTGTTACCAAAACATTCCAGCTTGCTTCAAACTAGCACAATCCACCCCTTGTCTACTTCGCTCAGAGTATCGCTGAGAATTATCCAATCTAATCTAAACCAATATTTACACTAAAACAATATATACAAGTTCAGTTCACACTTCAATCAGATGTAGGTGATTCAAAAGCTCAGAACAGGGACTCCCAGGTGATGTTGGGTTCGTGCTCACGTACTGTAGATTCTATCATAGATTCTCTCAGTGTTGGGCGCCGATGTTACCTAGAACAGAAAACTCCTAACAGCTTGAATTTAAACTCTCTCAGCTAAGGTTAGATTTCTCTGTGGAATACACTGGATTTCACCATTCTCCTGCATTACCCAGTATGTATGACCAGGACCTTCAGCAGAAACCACCCCTCGGACAGGTTTCCCTTCGCCCGAAGGAGAAAATACCCAAACAGTTTTCCCTAACAGATTCTTCTCACGTACAACAGGAACTTTATCACCGTCTACTGTTTGGACCAAATCTGATTGTGCAGGTCCTGCTCTGTTTACTGAACCTCTACTATTTACCAACCAGGTAGCTTGTGCTAAATGTTTGTCCCAGTTTTTCAGAGTTCCACCCCCCATGGCTTTTAGGGTGGTTTTCAGCAAACCGTTGTAGCGCTCAATCTTCCCTGAAGCTGGTGCATAGTAGGGTATGTGATAGATCCATTCAATACCATGCTCTTTGGCCCAGTTTTTCACAAGATTGTTCTTGAAATGAGTACCATTGTCTGACTCGATTCTCTCTGGAGTTCCATGTCTCCACAAGATTTGTCTCTCCAAACCAACAATGGTGTTACGTGCAGTAGCATGTGGAACTGGATAGGTTTCCAACCATCCAGTGCTGGCTTCTACCATCGTTAGCACATACTGCTTGCCAGAACGAGATCGAGGTAAAGTGATGTAGTCAATCTGCCAGGCTTCACCATACTTGTACTTTGACCATCTATCACCATACCATAAGGGCTTGATTCGCTTAGCCTGCTTAATAGCAGCACAAATGTCACAGTCATAGATGACTTGGGTGATAGCGTCCATGGACAAGTCAATTGACCTATCACGAGCCCATCGGTATGTTCCATCTCTGCCTTGATGTCCAGATGAGTCATGGGCCCACCGAGCTAAGAACAGCTCACCTCGGTGTTTCCAATCAAGGTCAATGTCAAGATCAGAGTTGGTATCAACTTGAGCAATCTTAGCAGCTTGGTCTGCCTTCTGGTTATGTTGATGTTCCTCAGTTGCTCTGCTCTTAGGCATGTGTGCATCTACGTGCCGCACCTTCACTGGAGTTCTCTCCAGCCGTGCATCAATGTCCTGCCATAGATCAGCACACCAAATAGGCTTTCCTTTCCTCTGCCAACCATTCTTCTTCCAGTCCTTTAGCCAACCCCATAGAGCATTGGCTACCATCCACGAGTCGGTGTAGAGGTAAAGGATAGGCCAATTTTCACGTTCAGCCACATCAAGAGCAAGTTGAACAGCTTTTACCTCAGCGAACTGACTGGATTCTCCTTCACCATCTTTCGTTTCGGTAACTCTCCTGGTTGGACTCCAAACTGCTGACTTCCATATTCGCTTGTTCCCAACAAGACGACAGGAACCGTCTGTGAACAAAGCATAGTTCTTTTCCTGATCAGAGAGATCACCATAGGGAGGAGCTTCCTCAGCACGAGTTATTTTCTCCTCTGGAGGTTTGGAACAGTCTGTGCCTTCCGGCCAGTTGGTGATCACCTCCACCAGACCAGGTCGGTCAAGATTACCCATTCGTGCTCGTTGGGTTATCAAAGCCATCCATTTAGACCAGGTTGCATCTGTGGCATGATGTGGTGATGAACCTTTGCCCTTTGAACATCCAGTTAAGAACTGGCAGTCTAGGAGCTAAAAGCAATTGTGACTCAGTTCCAATCACTTCAGAAGCTGCTTTCACTCCCTCATAGGCTGCTAGAATCTCTTTCTCAGTTGCAGTGTAATTTGTCTCTGAACCTCTGTAACAACGTCCCCAGAAACCAAGTGGACGACCACGTGTCTCATTTGGAGCTCTCTGCCAAAGACTCCAAGTTGGACCATTGTCACTGGCAGCCGTGTACAGAATGTTTTTAATGTCCGGACCAGATCTCACAGGTCCCAAGCCCACTGCATGGACTACTTCTCGTTTGATCTGATCAAAGGCTGCTTGTTGTTCAGGTCCCCACTCGAAATTGTTTCTCTTACGAGTCACATCATGCAGAGGTTTGACAATCTGACTGAAACCAGGAATGTGTAGTCTCCAAAATCCCACCACACCAAGAAAAGAAAGTGTGTCCTTCTTACTGGTGGGAACTGCCATGGTAGAGACTTTGTTGATCACATCCTGAGGAATGTAACGGCGACCATCCTGCCACCGCACTCCCAGAAACTGAATTTCTTGGCAGGTCCTTTGACCTTGTCTCTCTTAATGGCAAAACCTGCTTGCAACAGAATGTCAATGATTTTGTTACCTTTCTCGAAGACTTCCTCAGCAGTTTGGCCCCACACAATGATGTCGTCGATGTACTGGATGTGCTCTGGAGCTTTACCTTTCTCCAGTGCATTGTGGATGACTGAGTGACAGATGGTTGAGCTGTGTTTCCACCCCTGAGGCAAACGGTTGAACTGGTACTGGATTCCTCTCCAGGTGAATGCAAACTGAGGCCTGCACTCCTTTGCTATGGGAATAGAGAAGAAAGCATTAGCAATGTCTATGGTTGCATACCATTTAGCCTCCTTCGATTCCAGCTCGTACTGGAGTTCCAGCATGTCCGGCACAGCTGCACTCATGGGTGGCGTCACCTCGTTGAGGGCACGAAAGTCAACTGTCAGTCTCCAGTCGCCCGTAGGTTTACGCACAGGCCAGATGGGACTGTTGAAAGGTGAATGAGCTTTCTCGATGACAGCCTGACTCTCCAATTGACGAATCAGCTGATGAATGGGCAACAAAGAGTCACGGTTAGTTCTGTACTGCCTATGATGAACAGTTTGAGTTGCAATTGGCACTTCCAGGTCCTCTATGTCATGATGTCCCACAACTGCAGATTCATCAGAAAGTTCAGGTCTAACAGACAATTTCAATTTATCATCCTCAATCTCTACAGATGCTATTCCAAAAGCCCATTTATGACCCTTAGGATCTTTGAAACAACCTTGTCTCAAAAAGTCAATTCCCAAAATGCAAGGCGCATCAGGACCAGTTACAATAGTATGTGTCTTCCACTCTTTACCAGTTAAACTGATCTCAGCCTGTATCTTAGTTAACTCTTGAGATCCACCAGTGATTCCAAAGATAGAAATGGACTCTGTCCCTTTACAATTAGATGGCAATAAAGTACACTGAGCACCTGTGTCAACTAAAGCCCTGTATTTCCGAACTCTTGAACTGCCAGGCCACCTAATGAATACATTCCAATAGATTCGGTTCTCTCCACTATCCCTTTCCTCCTCCTGGCTGGAGGCAGGGCACCCCTAATGCTGAACATGGCATGTAGGGTGTACACAGTGATTGGTGTTGTTGTGAGAGGAATTGCAACTGTTGGAACAATTGCAGTTGCTCTCAGGAGCTGAAGAAGTGACAGCTACTTTCCTGGCATTGCTGCCTCTGTTTCTGCCACTCTGCAGATCCCTGACTCTCTTTGAAAGAGCTGAAGTAGGTTTACCATCCCATTTGTTCATGTTCTCCCCATATGTGTCACGCAGAAGTATCCACAGTGACGCACGTGATTGCTGCTGTCTGGGTGGAATTTGTCTCCTCCTGGGCTGGAATTGCCTTGCAGGAGGTGGGCGTCTGTTCCTGACTGCAGAAACATGCACCCATTCAGATGATGCAGGAATGGTATCCTTTACCAGATTTTTGAGATCCTCCTTCAGTTCTTTCATGGTATTCTCAAAACCATCTTTCATGCCCTTTATTTCAGAAGTCATAGTTTTTATGGCACAGATTATACCAGAATGGGACAAGCTGTCCTCTATCTGCCTGAGCTGATCAGTGAATTCACCAACAGTGAAAGATCTTCCATTATCACTCCTTGCTAGAAACTTACTGGCCAAGATGTTAGCATAGGATGAAGGAGCAAGCTTAATCAGCTTCTTCATGAGACCTGTTCCCAAAGGAATATCATCAGGCTCATGAGTGCCATGATTTCCATAAAGCACTTCCTTCACAGCAAACTCCTTCAGAAGCTTAATTCCCTGCTCAACTGTGTTCCACTTCTTGGCAGCCCATGGCAAATCATCTCGGGAAGGATATCTCATAGCCACAGCCAACAAAAGGCGTGTCCACAAGCTAACCCTACCAAGAGGACTTGCCAGGTGTTTGTCCACTCCACTCTCCTTAGTGAGTGGTCCCAGCTGCTTGGCAGACTTGTCTCCTACCTGTAGAGCATTAGCACCAATGCCACGGCATCTCACTAGCCAGCTTAGGATTGGCTCACCTGATTCCCTTGTGTATTCCTTCCTAACTTCCCTGACCTCTCTGAGTGGATCCTTGGAGCCTTGGATGTCATCTTCCTCCTCTTCCTCCTGTTGTTCTGGTGGTGCCGGGCCTAACACAATCTTCCTCATAGCATTCTAAACTCATTGGAACCATCCTCTCTCTGGCAGCTAACCTCACAGCGCTCCTCTCACTTGAGTATTGTTGTCTCAGCACATCTACAAGGTCTCGCAGACTAACTGTCTCATCCTCCTCTTCTTGCTGATCACCAGAGGTCCCCTCTCTTACATCCTCCTGCGAACCACTCTTTGTCTTAGCTTTTGCCTTAGCAGGTGCCAGAAGGGCCTGAGCAGCAACAGACTTGGATGTGTCTGCTGGAGGATTTGAATCTTAGGAGTCTGACTTGGAGCATTTGTATTATTGGAGGTTTGACTTGGAGCTTGTGAGTTCAGATCTGCCTTGCTTTTAACAGGAGGATTTTGGTTCTGGTCTGCTGGCTGGGGGTTCGAATTAGCTGAGCTGGTGTCATTAGGATTTGGACTGACTGGGCTAGCGTTACCAGCATTAGCATTAGCATTAGTGGGATTGTTTGCCTGTCCTCCTGGGATGCCTGCCAACCCTGACGTGTTTTGATTGTTGCTAGGAACATTCAGATTTTGGGTACCTGCCTGTGCTCCTGAGGCTCCTACCGAACTCTGCCTGTTATCATTGTTTACGTTAGTGGCAGGAACACTGGCTGTGTTCCCAGCACTTGGAGAAGGAGGGGCAGAGGCTGGCAAGGGGGAAGACGATGACTGTGTTCCCTTGTTTTGCTGTGAAAGAGACTGCTTCTGAGACACAGAATTTTTCCTAGCTCTTACAGAAACTGGTTTTGAATTTTTCACCAATAATGCCAAAATTAATATGAATATTAAAATCATGAGGCAAATATTAAAAACTGTGAGAAGAAAAACAGTTTTACACGAGCATGTGCCTATACAAACAGTTGGAATTCCTGTCTTAGGCTGAATAACTCTCATTAGAGCCATATTTAAAGCAGAATTTCCATTGATTGTCACATTATTGACCAGAGCTCCTGTAATGTCCTTGGTAATATTCTCAGAGATATTAAAACCAGCATAACCAAGAATAAAATCACCCCAGCTCCAGAACATATCTGAAACCTTAGCTTTAGCCTTATTATAAGCCAGATCAATGAAATAAGCAACAATTTGACCTTTTAACCAACTAAATGCCAAGAAAACAAAACCAGACCAGAGCAATGCACCAACCAAATACAATAGCTGCTTGATTAGCTTCATCTTAATTCCCAGAGCTATTTTTCCAGTCACTCAAAAATATCTAGCCCCACGTTGGGAAAGCCAATAATAAAATGTGATGGTTTGGGGGTTACCCCGCCCCCCCACACTTTTGAATTTGCCCCAGCTAACTCAGACGGACCCTGGGAATATAGATGAAGCAATTTATTTACAGCTAGCAGAATTTACAAGCAGCTATTTACAATATATACAGTTATATACAATTATATACAGAAATATACAAAGGATAAACAATACAAAAGCACAACTCCCCTCCCAGAAACCTGAGTCCCCAGGAGGGGCTCTCAAACCACCCCAACACCTCCCCCCGGCCCTCTCAACCTTACCCCAGTTCTCAGGAAGAAAAGAGGTGCAGCCAAGAGGTTAGGGAGCAAGGTTAGTAGGAGCAGGGTTAATGAGATGTGACCAGGTCTAAGGCAAAAGCAAGAGTGAGAACAAAATGGAGAAAAAGTCTTTCTTCTTCCCAGAGTTCTCAGCGTAACTGTGAGAGAAGTTGACATCAATTGTTTTTCATTTCACTGCCCATTATCTAGTTCTGTTACCAAAACATTCCAGCTTGCTTCAAACTAGCACACCATTCCTAGCTGCGTCTATAAGCTGAATGAGTGCTTTTTCTAAACGGCATTTCTATGGTTCTTCAATGGGGCTAGGATGTAGACGTGTTTCTGCTTCAAAGGAAAGCAGCTAGGAGAAAGTTTCTTTTGCCAGTGTGTGAGGGAGCTGGAAAGCTGCAGAATGGTGCAGGGGATTCCAGGCTAGGCCATTCCTGGCTGGGTCTATAAGCAGAAGGAGTGCTTTTTCTAACCGGCATTTCTATGTTTCTTCAATGGGGCTAGGATGTAAACGTGTTTCTGCTTCAAAGGAAAGCAGCTAGGAGAAAGTTTCTTTTGCCAGTGTGTGAGGGAGCTGGAAAGCTGCAGAATGGTGCAGGGGATTCCAGGCTAGGCCATTCCTGACTGGGTCTATAAGCAGAAGGAGTGCTTTTTCTAAACGGCATTTCTATGTTTCTTCAATGGGGCTAGGATGTAAACGTGTTTCTGCTTCAAAGGAAAGCAGCTAGGAGAAAGTTTCTTTTGCCAGTGTGTGAGGGAGCTGGAAAGCTGCAGAATGGTGCAGGGGATTCCAGGCTAGGCCATTCCTGACTGGGTCTATAAGCAGAAGGAGTGCTTTTTCTAACCGGCATTTCTATGGTTCTTCAATGGGGCTAGGATGTAAACGTGTTTCTGCTTCAAAGGAAAGCAGCTAGGAGAAAGTTTCTTTTGCCAGTGTGTGACGGAGCTGGAAAGCTGCAGAATGGTGCAGGGGATTCCAGGCTAGGCCATTCCTGACTGGGTCTATAAGCAGAAGGAGTGCTTTTTCTAACCGGCATTTCTATGGTTCTTCAATGGGGCTAGGATGTAAACGTGTTTCTGCTTCAAAGGAAAGCAGCTAGGAGAAAGTTTCTTTTGCCAGTGTGTGAGGGAGCTGGAAAGCTGCAGAATGGTGCAGGGGATTCCAGGCTAGGCCATTCCTGACTGGGTCTATAAGCAGAAGGAGTGCTTTTTCTACCCGCATTTCTATGGCTCTTCAATGGGGCTAGGATGTAAACGTGTTTCTGCTTCAAAGGAAAGCAGCTAGGAGAAAGTTTCTTTTGCCAGTGTGTGAGGGAGCTGGAAAGCTGCAGAATGGTGCAGGGGATTCCAGGCTAGGCCATTCCTGGCTGGGTCTATAAGCAGAAGGAGTGCTTTTTCTAAACGGCATTTCTATGGTTCTTCAATGGGGCTAGGATGTAAACGTGTTTCTGCTTCAAAGGAAAGCAGCTAGGAGAAAGTTTCTTTTGCCAGTGTGTGAGGGAGCTGGAAAGCTGCAGAATGGTGCAGGGGATTCCAGGCTAGGCCATTCCTGGCTGGGTCTATAAGCAGAAGGAGTGCTTTTTCTAAACGGCATTTCTATGGTTCTTCAATGGGGCTAGGATGTAAACGTGTTTCTGCTTCAAGGAAAGCAGCTAGGAGAAAGTTTCTTTTGCCAGTGTGTGAGGGAGCTGGAAAGCTGCAGAATGGTGCAGGGGATTCCAGGCTAGGCCATTCCTGACTGGGTCTATAAGCAGAAGGAGTGCTTTTTGTAAACCGAATTTCTATGGTTCTTCAATGGGGCTAGGATGTAAACGTGTTTCTGCTTCAAAGGAAAGCAGCTAGGAGAAAGTTTCTTTTGCCAGTGTGTGAGGCAGCTGGAAAGCTGCAGAATGGTGCAGGGGATTCCAGGCTAGGCCATTCCTGACTGGGTCTATAAGCAGAAGGAGTGCTTTTTCTAAACGGCATTTCTATGGTTCTTCAATGGGGCTAGGATGTAAACGTGTTTCTGCTTCAAAGGAAAGCAGCTAGGAGAAAGTTTCTTTTGCCAGTGTGTGAGGGAGCTGGAAAGCTGCAGAATGGTGCAGGGGATTCCAGGCTAGGCCATTCCTGACTGGGTCTATAAGCAGAAGGAGTGCTTTTTCTAACCGGCATTTCTATGGTTCTTCAATGGGGCTAGGATGTAAACGTGTTTCTGCTTCAAAGGAAAGCAGCTAGGAGAAAGTTTCTTTTGCCAGTGTGTGAGGGAGCTGGAAAGCTGCAGAATGGTGCAGGGGATTCCAGGCTAGGCCATTCCTGACTGGGTCTATAAGCAGAAGGAGTGCTTTTTCTAACCGGCATTTCTATGGTTCTTCAATGGGGCTAGGATGTAAACGTGTTTCTGCTTCAAAGGAAAGCAGCTAGGAGAAAGTTTCTTTTGCCAGTGTGTGACGCAGCTGGAAAGCTGCAGAATGGTGCAGGGGATTCCAGGCTAGGCCATTCCTGACTGGGTCTATAAGCAGAAGGAGTGCTTTTTCTAAACCGGCATTTCTATGGTTCTTCAATGGGGCTAGGATGTAAACGTGTTTCTGCTTCAAAGGAAAGCAGCTAGGAGAAAGTTTCTTTTGCCAGTGTGTGAGGGAGCTGGAAAGCTGCAGAATGGTGCAGGGGATTCCAGGCTAGGCCATTCCTGACTGGGTCTATAAGCAGAAGGAGTGCTTTTTCTAACCGGCATTTCTATGTTTCTTCAATGGGGCTAGGATGTAAACGTGTTTCTGCTTCAAAGGAAAGCAGCTAGGAGAAAGTTTCTTTTGCCAGTGTGTGAGGGAGCTGGAAAGCTGCAGAATGGTGCAGGGGATTCCAGGCTAGGCCATTCCTGGCTGGGTCTATAAGCAGAAGGAGTGCTTTTTCTAACCGGCATTTCTATGGTTCTTCAATGGGGCTAGGATGTAAACGTGTTTCTGCTTCAAAGGAAAGCAGCTAGGAGAAAGTTTCTTTTGCCAGTGTGTGAGGGAGCTGGAAAGCTGCAGAATGGTGCAGGGGATTCCAGGCTAGGCCATTCCTGGCTGGGTCTATAAGCAGAAGGAGTGCTTTTTCTAACCGGCATTTCTATGTTTCTTCAATGGGGCTAGGATGTAAACGTGTTTCTGCTTCAAAGGAAAGCAGCTAGGAGAAAGTTTCTTTTGCCAGTGTGTGAGGGAGCTGGAAAGCTGCAGAATGGTGCAGGGGATTCCAGGCTAGGCCATTCCTGACTGGGTCTATAAGCAGAAGGAGTGCTTTTTCTAACCGGCATTTCTATGTTTCTTCAATGGGGCTAGGATGTAAACGTGTTTCTGCTTCAAAGGAAAGCAGCTAGGAGAAAGTTTCTTTTGCCAGTGTGTGACGGAGCTGGAAAGCTGCAGAATGGTGCAGGGGATTCCAGGCTAGGCCATTCCTGACTGGGTCTATAAGCAGAAGGAGTGCTTTTTCTAACCGGCATTTCTATGTTTCTTCAATGGGGCTAGGATGTAAACGTGTTTCTGCTTCAAAGGAAAGCAGCTAGGAGAAAGTTTCTTTTGCCAGTGTGTGAGGGAGCTGGAAAGCTGCAGAATGGTGCAGGGGATTCCAGGCTAGGCCATTCCTGGCTGGGTCTATAAGCAGAAGGAGTGCTTTTTCTAAACCGGCATTTCTATGGTTCTTCAATGGGGCTAGGATGTAAACGTGTTTCTGCTTCAAAGGAAAGCAGCTAGGAGAAAGTTTCTTTTGCCAGTGTGTGAGGGAGCTGGAAAGCTGCAGAATGGTGCAGGGGATTCCAGGCTAGGCCATTCCTGGCTGGGTCTATAAGCAGAAGGAGTGCTTTTTCTAAACCGGCATTTCTATGGTTCTTCAATGGGGCTAGGATGTAAACGTGTTTCTGCTTCAAAGGAAAGCAGCTAGGAGAAAGTTTCTTTTGCCAGTGTGTGAGGGAGCTGGAAAGCTGCAGAATGGTGCAGGGGATTCCAGGCTAGGCCATTCCTGACTGGGTCTATAAGCAGAAGGAGTGCTTTTTCTAACCGGCATTTCTATGTTTCTTCAATGGGGCTAGGATGTAAACGTGTTTCTGCTTCAAAGGAAAGCAGCTAGGAGAAAGTTTCTTTTGCCAGTGTGTGAGGGAGCTGGAAAGCTGCAGAATGGTGCAGGGGATTCCAGGCTAGGCCATTCCTGGCTGGGTCTATAAGCAGAAGGAGTGCTTTTTCTAAACGGCATTTCTATGTTTCTTCAATGGGGCTAGGATGTAAACGTGTTTCTGCTTCAAAGGAAAGCAGCTAGGAGAAAGTTTCTTTTGCCAGTGTGTGAGGGAGCTGGAAAGCTGCAGAATGGTGCAGGGGATTCCAGGCTAGGCCATTCCTGGCTGGGTCTATAAGCAGAAGGAGTGCTTTTTCTAACCGGCATTTCTATGGTTCTTCAATGGGGCTAGGATGTAAACGTGTTTCTGCTTCAAAGGAAAGCAGCTAGGAGAAAGTTTCTTTTGCCAGTGTGTGACGGAGCTGGAAAGCTGCAGAATGGTGCAGGGGATTCCAGGCTAGGCCATTCCTGACTGGGTCTATAAGCAGAAGGAGTGCTTTTTCTAAACGGCATTTCTATGGTTCTTCAATGGGGCTAGGATGTAAACGTGTTTCTGCTTCAAAGGAAAGCAGCTAGGAGAAAGTTTCTTTTGCCAGTGTGTGAGGGAGCTGGAAAGCTGCAGAATGGTGCAGGGGATTCCAGGCTAGGCCATTCCTGGCTGGGTCTATAAGCAGAAGGAGTGCTTTTTCTAAACGGCATTTCTATGTTTCTTCAATGGGGCTAGGATGTAAACGTGTTTCTGCTTCAAAGGAAAGCAGCTAGGAGAAAGTTTCTTTTGCCAGTGTGTGAGGGAGCTGGAAAGCTGCAGAATGGTGCAGGGGATTCCAGGCTAGGCCATTCCTGGCTGGGTCTATAAGCAGAAGGAGTGCTTTTTCTAAACGGCATTTCTATGGTTCTTCAATGGGGCTAGGATGTAAACGTGTTTCTGCTTCAAAGGAAAGCAGCTAGGAGAAAGTTTCTTTTGCCAGTGTGTGAGGGAGCTGGAAAGCTGCAGAATGGTGCAGGGGATTCCAGGCTAGGCCATTCCTGGCTGGGTCTATAAGCAGAAGGAGTGCTTTTTCTAACCGGCATTTCTATGGTTCTTCAATGGGGCTAGGATGTAAACGTGTTTCTGCTTCAAAGGAAAGCAGCTAGGAGAAAGTTTCTTTTGCCAGTGTGTGAGGGAGCTGGAAAGCTGCAGAATGGTGCAGGGGATTCCAGGCTAGGCCATTCCTGGCTGGGTCTATAAGCAGAAGGAGTGCTTTTTCTAAACGGCATTTCTATGGTTCTTCAATGGGGCTAGGATGTAAACGTGTTTCTGCTTCAAAGGAAAGCAGCTAGGAGAAAGTTTCTTTTGCCAGTGTGTGAGGGAGCTGGAAAGCTGCAGAATGGTGCAGGGGATTCCAGGCTAGGCCATTCCTGACTGGGTCTATAAGCAGAAGGAGTGCTTTTTCTAACCGGCATTTCTATGGTTCTTCAATGGGGCTAGGATGTAAACGTGTTTCTGCTTCAAAGGAAAGCAGCTAGGAGAAAGTTTCTTTTGCCAGTGTGTGAGGGAGCTGGAAAGCTGCAGAATGGTGCAGGGGATTCCAGGCTAGGCCATTCCTGACTGGGTCTATAAGCAGAAGGAGTGCTTTTTCTAACCGGCATTTCTATGGTTCTTCAATGGGGCTAGGATGTAAACGTGTTTCTGCTTCAAAGGAAAGCAGCTAGGAGAAAGTTTCTTTTGCCAGTGTGTGAGGGAGCTGGAAAGCTGCAGAATGGTGCAGGGGATTCCAGGCTAGGCCATTCCTGGCTGGGTCTATAAGCAGAAGGAGTGCTTTTTCTAACCGGCATTTCTATGGTTCTTCAATGGGGCTAGGATGTAAACGTGTTTCTGCTTCAAAGGAAAGCAGCTAGGAGAAAGTTTCTTTTGCCAGTGTGTGACGCAGCTGGAAAGCTGCAGAATGGTGCAGGGGATTCCAGGCTAGGCCATTCCTGGCTGGGTCTATAAGCAGAAGGAGTGCTTTTTGTAAAGCGAATTTCTATGGTTCTTCAATGGGGCTAGGATGTAAACGTGTTTCTGCTTCAAAGGAAAGCAGCTAGGAGAAAGTTTCTTTTGCCAGTGTGTGAGGGAGCTGGAAAGCTGCAGAATGGTGCAGGGGATTCCAGGCTAGGCCATTCCTGACTGGGTCTATAAGCAGAAGGAGTGCTTTTTCTAAACGGCATTTCTATGGTTCTTCAATGGGGCTAGGATGTAAACGTGTTTCTGCTTCAAAGGAAAGCAGCTAGGAGAAAGTTTCTTTTGCCAGTGTGTGAGGGAGCTGGAAAGCTGCAGAATGGTGCAGGGGATTCCAGGCTAGGCCATTCCTGACTGGGTCTATAAGCAGAAGGAGTGCTTTTTCTAAACCGAATTTCTATGGTTCTTCAATGGGGCTAGGATGTAAACGTGTTTCTGCTTCAAAGGAAAGCAGCTAGGAGAAAGTTTCTTTTGCCAGTGTGTGAGGGAGCTGGAAAGCTGCAGAATGGTGCAGGGGATTCCAGGCTAGGCCATTCCTGACTGGGTCTATAAGCAGAAGGAGTGCTTTTTCTAACCGGCATTTCTATGGTTCTTCAATGGGGCTAGGATGTAAACGTGTTTCTGCTTCAAAGGAAAGCAGCTAGGAGAAAGTTTCTTTTGCCAGTGTGTGAGGGAGCTGGAAAGCTGCAGAATGGTGCAGGGGATTCCAGGCTAGGCCATTCCTGACTGGGTCTATAAGCAGAAGGAGTGCTTTTTCTAACCGGCATTTCTATGGTTCTTCAATGGGGCTAGGATGTAAACGTGTTTCTGCTTCAAAGGAAAGCAGCTAGGAGAAAGTTTCTTTTGCCAGTGTGTGAGGGAGCTGGAAAGCTGCAGAATGGTGCAGGGGATTCCAGGCTAGGCCATTCCTGGCTGGGTCTATAAGCAGAAGGAGTGCTTTTTCTAACCGAATTTCTATGGTTCTTCAATGGGGCTAGGATGTAAACGTGTTTCTGCTTCAAAGGAAAGCAGCTAGGAGAAAGTTTCTTTTGCCAGTGTGTGACGGGAGCTGGAAAGCTGCAGAATGGTGCAGGGGATTCCAGGCTAGGCCATTCCTGCTGGGTCTATAAGCAGAAGGAGTGCTTTTTCTAACCGGCATTTCTATGGTTCTTCAATGGGGCTAGGATGTAAACGTGTTTCTGCTTCAAAGGAAAGCAGCTAGGAGAAAGTTTCTTTTGCCAGTGTGTGAGGGAGCTGGAAAGCTGCAGAATGGTGCAGGGGATTCCAGGCTAGGCCATTCCTGGCTGGGTCTATAAGCAGAAGGAGTGCTTTTTCTAAACGCATTTCTATGGTTCTTCAATGGGGCTAGGATGTAAACGTGTTTCTGCTTCAAAGGAAAGCAGCTAGGAGAAAGTTTCTTTTGCCAGTGTGTGAGGGAGCTGGAAAGCTGCAGAATGGTGCAGGGGATTCCAGGCTAGGCCATTCCTGACTGGGTCTATAAGCAGAAGGAGTGCTTTTTCTAAACCGGCATTTCTATGTTTCTTCAATGGGGCTAGGATGTAAACGTGTTTCTGCTTCAAAGGAAAGCAGCTAGGAGAAAGTTTCTTTTGCCAGTGTGTGAGGGAGCTGGAAAGCTGCAGAATGGTGCAGGGGATTCCAGGCTAGGCCATTCCTGGCTGGGTCTATAAGCAGAAGGAGTGCTTTTTCTAACCGGCATTTCTATGGTTCTTCAATGGGGCTAGGATGTAAACGTGTTTCTGCTTCAAAGGAAAGCAGCTAGGAGAAAGTTTCTTTTGCCAGTGTGTGAGGGAGCTGGAAAGCTGCAGAATGGTGCAGGGGATTCCAGGCTAGGCCATTCCTGGCTGGGTCTATAAGCAGAAGGAGTGCTTTTTCTAACCGGCATTTCTATGGTTCTTCAATGGGGCTAGGATGTAAACGTGTTTCTGCTTCAAAGGAAAGCAGCTAGGAGAAAGTTTCTTTTGCCAGTGTGTGAGGGAGCTGGAAAGCTGCAGAATGGTGCAGGGGATTCCAGGCTAGGCCATTCCTGACTGGGTCTATAAGCAGAAGGAGTGCTTTTTCTAACCGGCATTTCTATGTTTCTTCAATGGGGCTAGGATGTAAACGTGTTTCTGCTTCAAAGGAAAGCAGCTAGGAGAAAGTTTCTTTTGCCAGTGTGTGAGGGAGCTGGAAAGCTGCAGAATGGTGCAGGGGATTCCAGGCTAGGCCATTCCTGACTGGGTCTATAAGCAGAAGGAGTGCTTTTTCTAACCGGCATTTCTATGTTTCTTCAATGGGGCTAGGATGTAAACGTGTTTCTGCTTCAAAGGAAAGCAGCTAGGAGAAAGTTTCTTTTGCCAGTGTGTGAGGGAGCTGGAAAGCTGCAGAATGGTGCAGGGGATTCCAGGCTAGGCCATTCCTGACTGGGTCTATAAGCAGAAGGAGTGCTTTTTCTAACCGGCATTTCTATGTTTCTTCAATGGGGCTAGGATGTAAACGTGTTTCTGCTTCAAAGGAAAGCAGCTAGGAGAAAGTTTCTTTTGCCAGTGTGTGAGGGAGCTGGAAAGCTGCAGAATGGTGCAGGGGATTCCAGGCTAGGCCATTCCTGGCTGGGTCTATAAGCAGAAGGAGTGCTTTTTCTAAACCGCATTTCTATGGTTCTTCAATGGGGCTAGGATGTAAACGTGTTTCTGCTTCAAAGGAAAGCAGCTAGGAGAAAGTTTCTTTTGCCAGTGTGTGAGGGAGCTGGAAAGCTGCAGAATGGTGCAGGGGATTCCAGGCTAGGCCATTCCTGACTGGGTCTATAAGCAGAAGGAGTGCTTTTTCTAAACGGCATTTCTATGGTTCTTCAATGGGGCTAGGATGTAAACGTGTTTCTGCTTCAAAGGAAAGCAGCTAGGAGAAAGTTTCTTTTGCCAGTGTGTGAGGGAGCTGGAAAGCTGCAGAATGGTGCAGGGGATTCCAGGCTAGGCCATTCCTGACTGGGTCTATAAGCAGAAGGAGTGCTTTTTCTAACCGGCATTTCTATGGTTCTTCAATGGGGCTAGGATGTAAACGTGTTTCTGCTTCAAAGGAAAGCAGCTAGGAGAAAGTTTCTTTTGCCAGTGTGTGAGGGAGCTGGAAAGCTGCAGAATGGTGCAGGGGATTCCAGGCTAGGCCATTCCTGGCTGGGTCTATAAGCAGAAGGAGTGCTTTTTCTAACCGGCATTTCTATGGTTCTTCAATGGGGCTAGGATGTAAACGTGTTTCTGCTTCAAAGGAAAGCAGCTAGGAGAAAGTTTCTTTTGCCAGTGTGTGAGGGAGCTGGAAAGCTGCAGAATGGTGCAGGGGATTCCAGGCTAGGCCATTCCTGACTGGGTCTATAAGCAGAAGGAGTGCTTTTTCTAACCGGCATTTCTATGGTTCTTCAATGGGGCTAGGATGTAAACGTGTTTCTGCTTCAAAGGAAAGCAGCTAGGAGAAAGTTTCTTTTGCCAGTGTGTGAGGGAGCTGGAAAGCTGCAGAATGGTGCAGGGGATTCCAGGCTAGGCCATTCCTGACTGGGTCTATAAGCAGAAGGAGTGCTTTTTCTAACCGGCATTTCTATGGTTCTTCAATGGGGCTAGGATGTAAACGTGTTTCTGCTTCAAAGGAAAGCAGCTAGGAGAAAGTTTCTTTTGCCAGTGTGTGAGGGAGCTGGAAAGCTGCAGAATGGTGCAGGGGATTCCAGGCTAGGCCATTCCTGACTGGGTCTATAAGCAGAAGGAGTGCTTTTTCTAACCGGCATTTCTATGTTTCTTCAATGGGGCTAGGATGTAAACGTGTTTCTGCTTCAAAGAAAGCAGCTAGGAGAAAGTTTCTTTTGCCTGTGTGTGAGGGAGCTTGAAAGCTGCGGAATGGTGCAGGGGATTCCAGGCTAGGCCATTCCTGACTGAGTCTACAAGCAGAAGGAGTGCTTTTTTTAACCGGCATTTCTATGTTTCTTCAATGGGGCTAGGATGTAAACGTGTTTCTGCTTCAAAGGAAAGCAGCTAGGAGAAAGTTTCCTTTGCCAGTGTGTGACGCAGCTGGAAAGCTGCAGAATGGTGCAGGGGATTCCAGGCTAGGCCATTCCTGATTGGGTCTACAAGCAGAAGGAGTGCTTTTTCTAACCGGCATTTCTATGTTTCTTCAATGGGGCTAGGATGTAAACGTGTTTCTGCTTCAAAGGAAAGCAGCTAGGAGAAACTTTCTTTTGCCTGTGTGTGAGGGAGCTGGAAAGCTGCAGAATGGTGCAGGGGATTCCAGGCTCGGCCATTCCTGACTGGGTCTATAAGCAGAAGGAATGCTTTTTCTAACCGGCATTTCTATGTTTCTTCAATGGGGCTAGGATGTAAACGTGTTTCTGCTTCAAAGGAAAGCAGGTAGGAGAAAGTTTCTTTTGCCAGTGTGTGAGGGAGCTGGAAAGCTGCAGAATGGTGCAGGGGATTCCAGGCTAGGCCATTCCTGGATGGGTGTATAAGCAGAAGGAATGCTTTTTCTAACCGGCATTTCTATGTTTCTTCAATGGGGCTAGGATGTAAACGTGTTTCTGCTTCAAAGGAAAGCAGCTAGGAGAAAGTTTCTTTTGCCAGTGTGTGAGGGAGCTGGAAAGCTGCAGAATGGTGCAGGGGATTCCAGGCTAGGCCATTCCTGGCTGGGTCTATAAGCAGAAGGAATGCTTTTTGTTAACCGAATTTCTATATTTCTTCAATGGGGCTAGGATGTAAACGTGTTTCTGCTTCAAAGGAATGCAGCTAGGAGAAAGTTTCTTTTGCCAGTGTGTGACACAGCTGGAAAGCTGCAGAATGGTGCAGGGGATTCCAGGCTAGGCCATTCCTGACTGGGCCTATAAGCAGAAGGAATGCTTTTTCTAACCGGCGTTTCTATGTTTCTTCAATGGGGCTAGGATGTAAACGTGTTTCTGCTTCAAAGGAAAGCAGCTAGGAGAAAGTTTCTTTTGCCAGTGTGTGAGGGAGCTGGAAAGCTGTAGAATGGTGCAGGGGATTCCAGGCTAGGCCATTCCTGGCTGGGTCTATAACCCGAAGGAGTGCTTTTTGTAACCGGCATTTCTATGGTTCTTCAATGGGGCTAGGATGTACACGTGTTTCTGCTTCAAAGGAAAGCAGCTAGGAGAAAGTTTCTTTTGCCTGTGTGTGAGGGAGCTGGAAAGCTGCAGAATGGTGCAGGGGATTCCAGGCTAATCCATTCCTGGCTGGGACTATAACCAGAAGGAGTGCTTTTTCTAACCGGCATTTCTATGGTTCTTTAATGGGGCTAGGATGTAAACGTGTTTCTGCTTCAAAGGAACGCAGCTAGGAGAAAGTTTCTTTTGCCTGTGTGTGAGGGAGCTGGAAAGCTGCAGAATGGTGCAGGGGATTCCAGGCTAGGCCATTCCTGACTGGGTCTACAAGCTGGAGGAGTGCTTTTTCTAACCGGCATTTCTATGTTTCTTCAATGGGGCTAGGATGTAAACGTGTTTCTGCTTCAAAGGAAAGCAGCTAGGAGAAAGTTTCTTTTGCCAGTGTGTGAGGGAGCTGGAAAGCTGCAGAATGGTGCAGGGGATTCCAGGCTAGGCCATTCCTGACTGGGTCTATAAGCAGAAGGAATGCTTTTTCTAACCGGCATTTCTATGTTTCTCAATGG
Organism: Pogoniulus pusillus; assembly: GCF_015220805.1. Lineage (NCBI taxonomy): Eukaryota > Metazoa > Chordata > Aves > Piciformes > Lybiidae > Pogoniulus > Pogoniulus pusillus. Next base: position 119,525 of record NW_026974542.1, on the reverse strand, counting down.
GGCTAGGATATAAACGTGTTTCTGCTTCAAAGGAAAGCAGCTAGGAGAAAGACTCTTTTGCCAGTGTGTGAGGGAGCTGGAAAGCTGCAGAATGGCGTAGGGGATTCCAGGCTAGGCCATTCCTGGCTGGGTCTATAAGCAAAAGGAGTGCTTTTTGTTAACCGAAATTCTATGTTTCTTCAATGGGGCTAGGATGTAAACGTGTTTCTGCTTCAAAGGAAAGCAGCTAAGAGAAAGTTTCTTTTGCCAGTGTGTGAGGGAGCTGGAAAGCTGCAGAATGGTGCAGGGGATTCCAGGCTAGGCCATTCCTGACTGGGCCTATAAGCAGAAGGAGTGCTTTTTCTAAACGGCATTTCTAAGGTTCTTCAATGGGGCTAGGATGTAAACGTGTTTCTGCTTCAAAGGATAGCAGGGAGGAGAAAGTTTCTTTTCCCATTGTGTGAGGGAGCTGGAAAGCTGTAGAATGGTGCAGGGGATTCCAGGCAAGGCCAGTCCTGGCTGGGTCTATAAGCAGAAGGAGTGCTTTTTCTAAACGCCATTTCTAAGGTTCTTCAATGGGGCTAGGATGTAAACGTGTTTCTGCTTCAGGGGAAAGTAGCTAGGAGAAAGTTTCTTTTCCCACTGTGTGAGGGAGCTGAAAAGCTGCAGAATGGTGCAGGGGATTCCAGGCTAGGCCATTCCTGACTGGGTCTATAAGCAGAAGGAGTGCTTTTTGTAAACCGAATTTCTACGGTTCTTCAATGGGGCTAGGATGTAAACGTGTTTCTGCTTCAAAGGAAAGCAGCTAGGAGAAAGTTTCTTTTGCCAGTGTGTGACGCAGCTGGAAGTCTGCAGAATGGTGTAGGGGATTCCAGGCTGGGCCATTCCTGACTGGGTCTATAAGCAGAAGGAGTGCTTTTTCTAACCGGCATTTCTATGATTCTTCAATGGGGCTAGGATGTAAACGTGTTTCTGCTTCAAAGGAAAGCAGCTAGGAGAAAGTTTCTATTGCCTGTGTGTGAGGGAGCTGGAAAGCTGCAGATTGGTGTAGGGGATTCGAGGCTAGGCCATTCCTGACTGGGTCTATAAGCAGAAGGAGTGCTTCTTCTAACCGGCATTTCTATGGTTCTTCAATGGGGCTAGGATGTAAACGTGTTTCTGCTTCAAAGGAAAGCAGCTAGGAGAAAGTTTCTTTTGCCAGTGTGTGAGGGAGCTGGAAAGCTGCAGAATGGTGCAGGGGATTCCAGGCTCGGCCATTCCTGGCTGGGTCTATAAGCAGAAGGAGTGCTTTTTGTTAACCGAAATTCTATGTTTCTTCAATGGGGCTAGGATGTAAACGTGTTTCTGCTTCAAAGGAAAGCAGCTAGGAGAAAGTTTCTTTTGCCAGTGTGTGAGGGAGCTGGAAAGCTGCAGAATGGTGCAGGGGATTCCAGGCTAGGCCATTCCTGACTGGGCCTATAAGCAGAAGGAGTGCTTTTATAAACCGGCATTTCTATGTTTCTTCAATGGGGCTAGGATGTAAACGTGTTTCTGCTTCAAAGGAAAGCAGCTAGGAGAAAGTTTCTTTTGCCAGTGTGTGAGGGAGCTGGAAAGCTGTAGAATGGTGCAGGGGATTCCAGGCAAGGCCAGTCCTGGCTGGGTCTATAAGCAGAAGGAGTGCTTTTTCTAAACAGCATTTCTATGTTTCTTCAATGGGGCTAGGATGTAAACGTGTTTCTGCTTCAAAGGAAAGCAGGTAGGAGAAAGTTTCTTCTGCCAGTGTGTGAGGGAGCTGGAAAGCTGCAGAATGGTGCAGGGGATTCCAGGCTAGGCCATTCCTGACTGGGTCTATAAGCAGAAGGAGTGCTTTTTGTAAACCGAATTTCTATGTTTCTTCAATGAGGCTAGGATGTAAACGTGTTTCTCCTTCAAAGGAAAGCAGCTAGGAGAAAGTTTCTTTTGCCAGTGTGTGGGGGAGCTGGAAAGCTGCGGAATGGTGCAAGGGATTCCAAGCTAGGCCATTCCTGGCTGGGTCTATGAGCAGAAGGAGTGTTTTTCTAACCGACATTTCTATGGTTCTTCAATGGGGCTGGGATGTAAACGTGTTTCTGCTTCAAAGGAAAGCAGCTAGGAGAAAGTTTCTTTTGCCAGTGTGTGAGGGAGCTGGAAAGCTGCAGAATGGCGCAGGGGATTCCAGGCTAGGCCATTCCTGGCTGGGTCTATAAGCAGACGGAGTGCTTTTTCTAACCGGCATTTCTAGGATTCTTCAATGGGGCTAGGATGTAAACATGTTTCTGCTTCAAAGGAATGCAGCTAGGAGAAAGTTTCTTTTACCTCTGTGTGAGGGAGCTGGAAAGCTGCGGAATGGTGCAGGGGATTCCAGGCTCGGCCATTCCTGACTGGGTCTATAAGCAGAAGGAGTGCTTTTTCTAACCGGCATTTCTATGTTTCTTCAATGGGGCTAGGATGTAAACGTGTTTCTGCTTCAAAGGAAAGCAGCTAGGAGAAAGTTTCTTTTGCCAGTGTGTGACGCAGCTGGAAAGCTGCAGAATGGTGCAGGGGATTCCAGGCTAGGCCATTCCTGACTGGGCCTATAAGCAGAAGGAATGCTTTTTCTAACCTGCATGTCTATGTTTCTTCAATGGGGCTAGGATGTAAACGTGTTTCTGCTTCAAAGGAAAGCAGCTAGGAGAAAGTTTCTTTTGCCAGTGTGTGAGGGAGCTGGAAAGCTGTAGAATGGTGCAGGGGATTCCAGGCTAGGCCATTCCTGGCTGGGTCTATAAGCAGAAGGAGTGCTTTTTCTAACCGGCATTTCTATGGTTCTTCAAAGGGGCTAGGATGTAAACGTGTTTCTGCTTCAAAGGAAAGCAGCTAGGAGAAAGTTTCTTTTGCCTGTGTGTGAGGGAGCTTGAAAGCTGCGGAATGGTGCAGGGGATTCCAGGCTAGGCCATTCCTGACTGAGTCTACAAGCAGAAGGAGTGCTTTTTTTAACCGGCATTTCTATGTTTCTTCAATGGGGCTAGGATGTAAACGTGTTTCTGCTTCAAAGGAAAGCAGCTAGGAGAAAGTTTCTTTTGCCAGTGTGTGAGGGAGCTGGAAAGCTGCAGAATGGTGCAGGGGATTCCAGACTAGGCCATTCCTGGCTGGGTCTATAAGCAGAAGGAGTGCTTTTTCTAAACGGCATTTCTATGGTTCTTAAATGGGGCTAGGATGTAAACGTGTTTCTGCTTCAGGGGAAAGCAGCTAGGAGAAAGTTTCTTTTGCCAGTGTGTGACGCAGCTGGAAAGCTGTAGAATGGTGCAGGGGATTCCAGGCTAGGCCATTCCTGGATGGGTCTATAAGCAGAAGGAGTGCTTTTTCTAAATGGCATTTCTAAGGTTCTTCAATGGGGCTAGGATGTAAACGTGTTTCTGCTTCAAAGGAAAGCAGCTAGGAGAAAGTTTCTTTGGCCAGTGTGTGACGCAGCTGGAAACCTGCAGAATGGTGCAGGGGATTCCAGGCTAGTCTATTCCTGACTGGGTCTATAAGCAGAAGGAGTGCTTTTTGTAAACCGAATTTCTATGGTTCTTCAATGGGGCTAGGATGTAAACGTGTTTCTGCTTCAAAGGAAAGCAGCTAGGAGTAAGTTCCATTTGCCAGTGTGTGAGGGAGCTGGAAAGCTGCAGAATGGTGCAGGGGATTCCAGGCTAGTCCATTCCTGACTGGGCCTATAAGCAGAAGGAATGCTTTTTCTAACCGGCATTTCTATGTTTCTTCAATGGGGCTAGGATGTAAACGAGTTTCTGCTTCAAAGGAAAGCAGCTAGGAGAAAGTTTCTTTTGCCAGTGTGTGAGGGAGCTGGAAAGCTGCAGAATGGTGTAGGGGATTCCAGGCTAGGCCATTCCTGACTGGGTCTATAAGCAGAAGGAGTGCTTTTTCTAACCGGCATTTCTATGATTCTTCAATGGGGCTAGGATGTAAACGTGTTTCTGCTTCAAAGGAAAGCAGCTAGGAGAAAGTGTTGCAGAATGGCTAAAGGAAAATGGACATGACTTAGAGGTGGGCAAGCAGGATGAGTATATGGAACTAAATTAAGGCTGTGCTAGGCCACACTGAAACAAAGGCCACATTGAAGAAACAAAGACATATTAAATAAACAAAGGCAGCATTTAATATAGCTAGCTAGGGAGGCACTGTCCTTGATGAGTCGGCGGACAGCTCAAGCAGAGCAGGATACAGCTAACTCTGAATAAGATAAGAAGTAGTTTGCTGCTTGCAGCTGCACGTAGCAAGTAGGTGCACCATGCAAATGGGGTATTTAGAGATTCAGCCATTTAGCTCTTTACATGTATGCATATATTATCTGTAACACATATAAGCACGCGGCTACTAAATAAAGTTGTCACTCGCTTTTGATCCACATTGGATTGTGCGGTGTCCTTGCATATTTGAGATTAGCCCTTCTCCGCGAGATCTGCCTCACCGCAGATTGGCGCCCGAACAGGGACCCCGATTTGGGGGGACCCTAGGAAACACGGAGGAGGACAGGCCGGCGGAGCGGGCCGTCGGAGGAGAGCGACGCCCGCTAGAAGGACAAAGCTAGGACGGGGTGGCGGACCAATTAGGTGGGCCTGAGGCTGACGACAAGAGAGCCAGCCTTCGTCGCTGCAAGGGGGGCAAGCGAGACGCCGCGGCATGGATAAAGAGGTAGCCCTTTCCTTGCTATCTTGCTTTCTTGAAAAGCGCAAAGTGAATTTTAATACCAAGTATTTGCCAGGACTTTGTGCATATGGCTATGCTAAGGGTTTCTTTAAAAACCCCGAGTCATATTTTGATGAAGCAGAATGGAGGGCGTTCGGCAGTGAACTGTGGGATGCAGTAATAGACGGGGATCCAGCAGCTAAGAAGCTTCAAGTGCCTTGGCGAGAGACTGTTAATGCTATAAAAAAGTACAAACTGGAGAAGGATGTGGCGGCGGTGGCTACCACTAAACTCTCTGGCGAGAAGCAAGATGGGGGACAAAAGGCATCCTCTGTGTTTAATGCTCTCGCACCCGGACCGCCAGGGCTCGGTCTTCCTGTCGTAGTCAGTCCCACAGCCACTGATGCACAGCGGCGCTTGGAAAAGACCAGTACGGGACGCTCTTGGTCTATAAAGTTTCCCAAGTTCTCCTCATCTCCGGCAACAGCATCAAAGATTTCTCAGTTTAAAAGGTTTCTCAGCACTCCTGCAGCCGTGTGTACCGACTTTGCCTGGTGACCTGCCCACAGGACTCTGCTAAGCACCTGACAACGCAGACCCCCCCCCGCGTCTCTACCGACAGCAACACATGAAAAAGAGAAAAAAACGTCAGAGAGACAGAGGGACGATCAACAGAGAATAAAAAGAAGTAGAAGCAACGGGGACAGTAAGGGATGGGGGCTGAGAGACCGGACGGCTCAGACGAGCGATACGAGCCTCTCCCCCCTCCGCATCCCCCGGCGTTATCACCTTCCCCCGCTGCCCTCCCTCTCTCCTGTGTTTTTCTTTCCCTTGCAGTTGCTGCAAACAAAACTATTTCGTTTCTTAAAGAAACAGGCTGAATTTGTGATAGCTATTTCGTGACTTGATAAGATGTTTATTTTAATAAGATAAGTTTTAGAATCATTTTAGAAGGGTAATTGTGATAAGACTTAAGCAATTAAAATAGCGTATGTTAAGTACTTGACAGCTGCACATGTTTAATAGTTAATATAATAGAATATTATAGTAAGAGTTGTTTGTAAGTGTATAACTTCTAATTTAAGATTCCTTTCCTTTTCTGGTACCAGAGTATTTTCAAAGGAGCTCCATGAATGTAATATCTTCCTGATTTTCCTTGGTTTTTTCTCAGTACTGAGTTAATGGTTTCATTTCCTTTAGTTGATGTATGTTTTAAGTTGACAGATAATATAATTAAGGATAAAAGTTTGTAAATATAATTGTAGAATTTTAGGATATAAGGATATTGTAGAATATTTTAAAAGATTTATCTGTATATTTAGATAGCACTGGGATTATGTATAACTCAAAAAAAAAAAAAAGAGGAAGGAAGGAAAGGAAAGTAGGAGAAGGAAAAGAGAATGTTGAAATTTCTGTGGTTGTGTCATACAGACTAGGCCAATGGATCTGTTAGCCTAGGCAATGAATGTCTGCATTTGTTCTTGTATTTGCTTGTGTTTGATCATTTATCTTCACAAGCCTTAAGATGAAGACCAACCTGATTATGACCAACTTGTTTTTTTCCTAAAGTGAGCAGAAGTCTTGCTCAGATGGCAGAATTGTGAAAGGACTTGAAAGGAGCACTGACAGGATGATTGTGTGTATGGATCATAAGGTTTTGATCGTGGTCAACGAATTTGGATATTTTCATGAGTTTTCAGTGACTGTGGTTTAATGGAATAGATTCAGTTTAGTTCCTTTTGTAAGGGCCAAAACCCACTTAATTGGCACAGATGGCAATGTGCTTGTCATATTTTTGCAAGGGCCCTGCAGAAAGATGACAAACACTGCCTTAAATTCTAAAAGCAGATGAAGAACTGTGGGAAAAAGGCCTAATAGAGTAGCCTGAAAGCAACATCTAGTGCATATCTTTGTATTGTATTTAGAAATTAGTAGTTTTTAAGCACAATAGACAGATGCAGCTCATAGCTTAGGAGTGTGATGAAAGCATCAAGGTTTCTGAGAACTACAGAGTGAATACAGAACTATGGGAGTCTGAGGAAGAATATTGGACAGCAGATACATCTGCGACTCTACAACATCAATTGCCACACAGAACCAATGAAGATGTGGCACATCTGCACTCTCCTGTGACTGTGACATTCGTCTGGACTTTTGGTCTTTTGAACAAATGACTTACTGTCACTAGCAGAAAAAGCTTTTGGGATTGTTAGCTAAGCTTGGGTTGTTAGCTTGCCAACTAATGCTACTAGTAAAAGCTCCAACAGGTTTATTCTCTTTCTGAGGTCTCTTCCAACCTTGGTGATACTGTGATACTGTGATACTGTGATTTTAGCACTATGGTTGTAACAATAGGGAATGTGTTGCTTTAACCTCTCGGACCATGGGGAGTCTATCCATAAACAGCTTGCTTGGCTGAAAAATCATACTAACCGCATTATTGTTAATGAAAATCCCTTTGACCAGTGGCTGAGATCAACTTTTGGAGGTTTGTCTCCCTGGATACTACAGCTTATCAAGGAGGGCCTCCGCCTGCTGGGAATAGTACTGCTTATGCTTATATTACTACGCATAGGGTATAGATGCATTCTGAGGGGTGTGGATCGAGTTACTGGGGGTACAGCCCTGCTTGCCCAAAAAGAGAAGAGGGGAATTGTTGCAGAATGGCTAAAGGAAAATGGACATGACTTAGAGGTGGGCAAGCAGGATGAGTATATGGAACTAAATTAAGGCTGTGCTAGGCCACACTGAAACAAAGGCCACATTGAAGAAACAAAGACATATTGAATAAACAAAGGCAGCATTTAATATAGCTAGCTAGGGAGGCACTGTCCTTGATGAGTCGGCGGACAGCTCAAGCAGAGCAGGATACAGCTAACTCTGAATAAGATAAGAAGTAGTTTGCTGCTTGCAGCTGCACGTAGCAAGTAGGTGCACCATGCAAATGGGGTATTTAGAGATTCAGCCATTTAGCTCTTTACATGTATGCATATATTATCTGTAACACATATAAGCACGCGGCTACTAAATAAAGTTGTCACTCGCTTTTGATCCACATTGGATTGTGCGGTGTCCTTGCATATTTGAGATTAGCCCTTCTCCGCGAGATCTGCCTCACCGCAAGAAAGTTTCTTTTGCCTGTGTGTGAGGGAGCTGGAAAGCTGCAGAATGGTGCAGGGGATTCCAGGCTAGGCCATTCCTGGCTGGGTCTATAAGCAGAAGGAATGCTTTTTCTAACCGGCATTTCTATGTTTCTCAATGGGGCTAGGATGTAAACGTGTTTCTGCTTCAAAGTAAAGCAGCTAGGAGAAAGTTTCTTTTGCCAGTGTGTGAGGGAGCTGGAAAGCTGCAGAATGGTGCAGGGGATTCCGGGCTAGGCCATTCCTGGCTGGGTCTATAAGCAGAAGGAGTGCTTTTTGGAAACCGAATTTCTATTCTTCTTCATTGGGGCTAGGATATAAACGTGTTTCTGCTTCAAAGGAAAGCAGCTAGGAGAAAGTTTCTTTTGCCTGTGTGTGAGGGAGCTGGAAAGCTGCAGAATGGTGCAGGGGATTCCAGGCTAGGCCATTCCTGACTGGGTCTATAAGCAGAAGGAATGCTTTTTCTAACCGGCATTTCTATGTTTCTTCAATGGGGCTAGGATGTCAATGTATTTCTGCTTCAGGGGAAAGCAGCTAGGAGAAAGTTTTTTTGCCTGTGTGTGAGGGAGCTGGAAAGCTGCAGAATGGTGCAGGGGATTCCAGGCTAGGCCATTCCTGACTGGGTCTATATGCAGAAGGAATGCTTTTTCTAACCGGCATTTCTATGTTTCTCAATGGGGCTAGGATGTAAACGTGTTTCTGCTTCAAAGGAAAGCAGCTAGGAGAATGTTTCTTTTGCCAGTGTGTGACGCAGCTGGAAAGCTGCAGAATGGTGCAGGGGATTCCAGGCTAGGCCATTTCTGACTGGGCCTATGAGCAGGAGGAGTGCTTTTTCTAACCGGCATTTCTATGGTTCTTCAATGGGGCTAGGATGTAAACGTGTTTCTGCTTCAAAGGAAAGCAGCTCGGAGAAAGTTTCTTTTCCCATTGTGTGAGGGAGCTGGAAAGCTGCAGAATGGTGCAGGGGATTCCAGGCGAGGCCATTCCTGACTGGGCCTATAAGCAGAAAGAATGCTTTTTCAAACCGGCATTTCTATGTTTCTTCAATGGGGCTAGGATGTAAACGTGTTTCTGCTTCAAAGGAAAGCAGCTAGGAGAAAGTTTCTTTTGCCAGTGTGTGAGGGAGCTGGAAAGGTGCAGAATGGTGCAGGGGATTCCAGGCTAGGCCATTCCTGGCTGGGTCTATAAGTAGAAAGAGTGCTTTTTCTAAACAGCATTTCTAAGGTTCTTCAATGGGGCTAAGATGTAAACGTGTTTCTGCTTCAAAGGAAAGCAGCTAGGAGAAAGTTTCTTTTGCCAGTGTGTGACGCGGCTGGAAAGCTGCAGAATGGTGCAGGGGATTCCAGGCTAGGCCATTCCTGGCTGGGTCTATAAGCAGAAGGATTGCTTTTTCTAACCGGCATTTCTATGTTTCTTCAATGGGGCTAGGATGTAAACGTGTTTCTGCTTCAAAGGAAAGCAGCTAGGAGAAAGTTTCTTTTGCCAGTGTGTGACGCAGCTGGAAAGCTGCAGAATGGTGCAGGGGATTCCAGGCTAGGCCATTCCTGACTGGGCCTATATGCAGAAGGAATGCTTTTTCTAACCGGCATTTCTATGTTTCTTCAATGGGGCTAGGATGTAAACGTGTTTCTGCTTCAAAGGAAAGCAGCTAGGAGAAAGTTTCTTTTGCCAGTGTGTGACGCAGCTGGAAAGCTGCAGAATGGTGCAGGGGATTCCAGGCAAGGCCAGTCCTGGCTGTGTCTATAAGCAGAAGGAGTGCTTTTTCTAAACGGCATTTCTAAGGTTCTTCAATGGGGCTAGGATGTAAACGTGTTTCTGCTTCAAAGGAAAGCAGCTAGGAGAAAGTTTCTTTTGCCAGTGTGTGACGCAGCTGGAAAGCTGCAGAATGGTGCAGGGGATTCCGGGCTAGGAGATTCCTGACTGGGTCTATAAGCAGAATGAGTGCTTTTGTAAACCGAATTTATATGGTTCTTCAATGGGGCTAGGATGTAAACGTGTTTCTGCTTCAAAGGAAAGCAGCTAGGAGAAAGTTTCTTTTCCCATTGTGTGAGGGAGCTGGAAAGCTGTAGAATGGTGCAGGGGATTCCAGGCTAGGCCATTCCTGGCTGGGTCTATAAACAGAAGGATTGCTTTTTGTAACCAGCGTTTCTATGTTTCTTCAATGGGGCTAGGATGTAAACGTGTTTCTGCTTCAAAGGAAAGCAAGTAGGAGAAAGTTTCATTTCCCATTGTGTGAGGGAGCTGGAAAGCTGCAGAATGGTGCAGGGGATTCCAGGCTAGGCCATTCCTGGCTGGGTCTATAAGCAGAAGGAGTGCTTTTTCTAAACGGCATTTCTAAGGTTCTTCAATGGGGCTAGCATGTAAACGTGTTTCTGCTTCAAAGGAAAGCAGCTAGGAGAAAGTTTCTTTTGCCAGTGTGTGAGGGAGCTGGAAAGCTGCAGAATGGTGCAGGGGATTCCAGGCTAGGAGATTCCTGACTGGGTCTATAAGCAGAATGAGTGCCTTTTGTAAAACGAATTTATATGGTTCTTCAATGGGGCTAGGATGTAAACGTGTTTCTGCTTCAAAGGAAAGCAGCTAGGAGAAAGTTTCTTTTCCAGTGTGTGACACAGCTGGAAAGCTGCAGAATGGTGTAGGGGATTCCAGTCTAGGCCATTCCTGACTGGGTCTATAAGCAGGAGGAGTGCTTTTTGTAAGCCGAATTTCTATGTTTCTTCAATGGGGCTAGGATGTAAACGTGTTTCTGCTTCAGGGGAAAGCAGCTAGGAGAAAGTTTCTTTTGACAGTGTGTGAGGGAGCTGGAAAGCTGCAGAATGGTGCAGGGGATTCCAGGCTAGGCCATTCCTGGCTGGGTCTATAAGCAGAAGGAGTGCTTTTTGTAAACCGAATTTCTACAGTTCTTCAATGGGGCTAGGATTTCAACGTGTTTCTGCTTCAGGGGAAAGCAGCTAGGAGAAAGTTTCTTTTGCCAGTGTGTGAGGGAGCTGGAATGCTGCAGAATGGTGCAGGGGATTCCGGGCTAGGCCATTCCTGGCTGGGTCTGTAAGCAGAAGGAGTGCTTTTTCTAACCGGCAATTCTATGTTTCTTCAATGGGGCTAGGATGTAAACGTGTTTCTGCTTCAAAGGAAAGCAGCTAGGAGAAAGTTTCTTTTGCCAGTGTGTGAGGGAGCTGGAAAGCTGCAGAATGGTGCAGGGGATTCCAGGCTAGGCCATTCCTGGCTGGGTCTATAAGCAGAAGGAGTGCTTTTTGTAAACCGAATTTCTATGGTTCTTCAATGGGGCTAGGATGTAAACGTGTTTCTGCTTCAAAGGAAAGCAGCTAGGAGAAAGTTTCTTTTGCCAGTGTGTGAGGGAGCTGGTAAGCTGCAGAATGGTGCAGGGGATTCCAGGCTAGGCCATTCCTGGCTGGGTCTATAAGCAGAAGGAGTGCTTTTTCTAACCGGCATTTCTATGTTTCTTCAATGGGGCTAGGATGTAAACGTGTTTCTGCTTCAAAGGAAAGCAGCTAGGAGAAAGTTTCTTTTGCCAGTGTGTGAGGGAGCTGGAAAGCTGCAGAATGCTGTAGGGGATTCCAGGCTAGGCCATTCCTGACTGGGTCTATAAGCAGAAGGAGTGCTTTTTCTAACCGGCATTTCTATGATTCTTCAATGGGGCTAGGATATAAAAGTGTTTCTGCTTCAAAGGAAAGCAGCTAAGAGAAAGTTTCTTTTACCAGTGTGTGACGCAGCTGGAAAGCTGCAGAATGGTGCAGGGGATTCCAGGCTAGGCCATTCCTGACTGGGTCTATAAGCAGAAGGAATGCTTTTTCTAACCGGCATTTCTATGTTTCTCAATGGGGCTAGGATGTAAACGTGTTTCTGCTTCAAAGGAAAGCAGCTAGGAGAAAGTTTCTTTTGCCAGTGTGTGAGGGAGCTGGAAAGCTGCAGAATGGTGCAGGGGATTCCAGGCTAGGCCATTCCTGGCTGGGTCTATAAGCAGAAGGAGTGCTTTTTCTAACCGGCATTTCTATTTTTCTCAATGGGGCTAGGATGTAAACGTGTTTCTGCTTCAAAGGAAAGCAGGTAGGAGAAAGTTTCTTTTGCCAGTGTGTGACGTAGCTGGAAAGCTGCAGAATGGTGTAGGCGATACCAGGCTAGGCCATTCCTTGCTGGGTGTATAAGCAGAAGGAATGCTTTTTCTAACCGGCATTTCTGTGTTTCTTCAATGGGGCTAGGATGTAAACGTGTTTCTGCTTCAAAGGAAAGCAGCTAGGAGAAAGTTTCTTTTGCCAGTGTGTGAGGGAGCTGGAAAGCTGCAGAATGGTGCAGGGGATTCCAGGCTAGGCCATTCCTGGCTGGGTCTATAAGCAGAAGGAGTGCTTTTTGTAAACCAAATTTCTATGGTTCTTCAATGGGGACAGGATGTAATCATGTTTCTGCTTCAAAGGAAAGCAGGTAGGAGAAAGTTTCTTTTGCCAGTGTGTGAGGGAGCTGGAAAGCTAAAAAAAGGTGAAGGGATTTCCAGGCTAGGCCATTCCTGGCTGGGTCTATAAGCAGAAGGAGTGCTTTTTCTAACCGGCATTTCAATGGTTCTTCAATGGGGCTAGGATGTAAACGTGATTCTGCTTCAAAGGAAAGCAGCTAGGAGAACGTTTCTTTTGCCAGTGTGTGACGCAGCTGGAAAGCTGCAGAATGGTGCAGGGGATTCCAGGCTAGGCCATTCCTGGCTGGGTCTATAAGCAGAAGGAGTGCTTTTTGTAAACCGAATTTCTATGTTTCTTCAATGGGGCTAGGATGTAAACGTGTTTCTGCTTCAAAGGAAAGCAGCTAGGAGAAAGTTTCTTTTGCCAGTGTGTGAGGGAGCTGGAAAGCTGAAAAATGGTGCAGGGGATTCCAGGCTAGGCCATTTCTGGCTGGGTCTATAAGCAGAAGGAGTGCTTTTTCTAACCGGCATTTCTATGTTTCTTCAATGGGGCTAGGATGTAAACGTGTTTCTGCTTCAAAGGGAAGCAGCTAGGAGAAAGTTTCTTTTGCCAGTGTGTGACGCAGCTGGAAAGCTGCAGAATGGTGTAGGGGATTCCAGGCTAGGCCATTCCTTGCTGGGTGTATAAGCAGAAGGAATGCTTTTTCTAACCGGCATTTCTAAGGTTCTTCAATGGGGCTAGGATGTAAACGTGTTTCTGCTTCAAAGGAAAGCAGGTAGGAGAAAGTTTCTTTTGCCAGTGTGTGAGGGAGCTGGAAAGCTGCAGAATGGTGTAGGGGATTCCAGGCTAGGCCATTCCTGGCTGGGTCTATAAGCAGAAGGAGTGCTTTTTCTATCCGGCATTTCTATTTTTCTCAATGGGGCTAGGATGTAAACGTGTTTCTGCTTCAAAGGAAAGCAGGTAGGAGAAAGTTTCTTTTGCCAGCGTGTGAAGTAGCTGGAAAGCTGCAGAATGGTGTAGGGGATTCCAGGCTAGGTCATTCCTGACTGGGTCTATTAGCAGAAGGAGTGCTTTTTGTAAAGCGAATTTCTATGGTTCTTCAATGGGGCTAGGATGTAAACGTGTTTCTGCTTCAAAGGAAAGCAGCTAGGAGAAAGTTTCTTTTGCCAGTGTGTGACGTAGCTGGAAAGCTGCAGAATGGTGCACGAGATTCCAGGCTAGGCCAATCCTGGCTGGGTCTATAAGCAGAAGGACTGCTTTTTCTAAACAGCATTGCCATGGTTCTTCAATGGGGCTAGGATGTAAACGTGTTTCTGCTTCAAAGGAAAGCAGCTAGGAGAAAGTTTCTTTTGCCAGTGTGTGACGCAGCTGGAAAGCTGCAGAATGGTGCAGGGGATTCCAGGCTAGGCCATTCCTGACTGGGTCTATAAGCAGAAGGAGTGCTTTTTGTAAACCGAATTTCTATGGTTCTTCAATGGGGATAGGATGTAAACTTGTTTCTGCTTGAAAGGAAAGCAGCTAGGAGAAAGTTTCTTTTGTCAGTGTGTGAGGGAGCTGGAAAGCTGCAGAACGGTGCAGGAAATTCCAGGCTAGGCCATTCCTGGCTGGGTCTGTAAGCATAAGGAGTGATTTTTCTAAACGGTATTTCTATGGTTCTTCAATGGGGCTAGGATGTAAATGTGATTCTGCTTCAAAGGAAAGCAGCTAGGAGAAAGTTTCTTTTGCCAGTGTGTGAGGGAGCTGGAAAGCTGCAGAATGGTGCAGGGGATTCCAGGCTAGGCCATTCCTGGCTGGGTCTGTAAGCAGAAGGAATGCTTTTTCTAACAGGCATTTCTATGTTTCTCAATGGGGCTAGGATATAAACGTGTTTCTGCTTCAAAGGAAAGCAGCTAGGAGAAAGTTTCTTTTGCCAGTGTGTGAGGGAGCTGGAAAGCTGCAGAATGGTGCAGGGGATTCTAGGCTAGGCCAATCCTGGCTGGGTCTATAAGCAGAAGGAGTGCTTTTTGTAAACCGAATTTATATCATTCTTCAATGGGGCTAGGACGTAAACGTTTTTGTGCTTCAAAGGAAAGCAGCTAGGAGAAAGTTTCTTTTGCCAGTGTGTGAGGGAGCTGGAAAGCTGTAGAATGGTGCAGGGGATTCCGGGCTAGGCCATTCCTGGCTGGGTCTAAAAGCAGAATGAGTGCTTTTTCTAACCGGCATTTCTATGGTTCTTCAATGGGGCTAGGATGTAAACGTGTTTCTGCTTCAAAGGAAAGCAGCTAGGAGAAAGTTTCTTCTGCCAGTGTGTGACGCAACTGGAAAGCTGCAGAATGGTGCAGTTGATTCCAGGCTAGGCCATTCCTGATGGGTCTATGAGCAGGAGTGCTGTTTGTAAAGCGAATTTCTATGTTTCTTCAAAGGGGCTAGGATGTAAACTTGTTTCTGCTTCAAAGGAAAGCAGCTAGGAGAAAGTTTCTTTTGCCAGTGTGTGAGGGAGCTGGAAAGCTGCAGAATGGTGCAGGGGATTCCAGGCTAGGCCATTCCTGGCTGGGTCTATAAGCAGAAGGAGTGCTTTTTCTAACCGGCATTTCTATTTTTCTAAATGGGGCTAGGATGTAAACGTGTTTCTGCTTCAAAGGAAAGCAGGTAGGAGAAAGTTTCTTTTGCCAGTGTGTGAGGGAGCTGGAATGCTAAAAAAAGGTGAAGGGATTTCCAGGCTAGGCCATTCCTGGCTGGGTCTATAAGCAGAAGGAGTGCTTTTTCTAAACGGCATTTCTATGTTTCTTCAATGGGGCTAGGATGTAAACGTGTTTCTGCTTCAAAGGAAAGCAGCTAGGAGAACGTTTCTTTTGCCAGTGTGTGACGCAGCTGGAAAGCTGCAGAATGGTGCAGGGGATTCCAGGCTAGGCCATTCCTGGCTGGGTCTATAAGCAGGAGTGCTTTTTCTAAATGGCATTTCTAAGGTTCTTCAATGGGGCTAGGATGTAAACGTGTTTCTGCTTCAAAGGAAAGCAGCTAGGAGAAAGTTTCTTTTGCCAGTGTGTGAGGGAGCTGGAAAGCTGCAGAATGGTGTAGGGGATTCCAGGCTAGGCCATTCCTCGCTGGGTCTATAAGCAGAAGGAGTGCTTTTTGTAAACCGAATTTCTATGGTTCCTCAAAGGGGCTAGGATGTAAACGTGTTTCTGCTTCAAAGGAAAGCAGCTAGGAGAAAGTTTCTTTTGCCAGTGTGTGAGGGAGCTGGAAAGCTGCAGAATGGTGCAGGGGATTCCAGGCTAGGCCATTCCTGGCTGGGTCTATAAGCAGAAGGAGTGCTTTTTGTAAACCGAATTTCTATGTTTCTTCAATGGGGCTAGGATGTAAACGTGTTTCTGCTTCAGGGGAAAGCAGCTAGTAGAAAGTTTCTTTTGCCATTGTGTGAGGGAGCTGGAAAGCTGCAGAATGGTGCAGGGGATTCCAGGCTACGCCATTCCTGGCTGAGTCTATAAGCAGAAGGAGTGCTTTTTGTAAACCGAATTTCTATGGTTCTTCAATGGGGCTAGGATGTAATCGTGTTTCTGCTTCAAAGGAAAGCAGCTAGGAGAAAGTCTCTTTTGCCTGTGTGTGAGGGAGCTGGAAAGCTGCAGAATGGTGCAGGGGATTCCAGGGTAGGCCATTCCTGACTGGGTCTATAAGCAGAAGGAGTGCTTTTTGTAAACCGAATTTCTATGGTTCTTCAATGGGGCTAGGATGTAAACGTGTTTCTGCTTCAAAGGAAAGCAGCTAGGAGAAAGTTTCTTTTGCCAGTGTGTGAGGGAGCTGGAAAGCTGCAGAATGGTGCAGGGGATTCCAGGCTAGGCCATTCCTGGCTGAGTCTATAAGCAGAAGGAGTGCTTTTTCTAACCGGCATTTCTATGTTTCTTCAATGGGGCTAGGATGTAAACGTGTTTCTGCTTCAAAGGAAAGCAGCTAGGAGAAAGTTTCTTTTGCCAGTGTGTGAGGGAGCTGGAAAGCTGCAGAATGGTGCAGGGGATTCCAGGCTAGGCCATTCCTGGCTGGGTCTATAAGCAGAAGGAGTGCTTTTTCTAACCGGCATTTCTATGGTTCTTCAATGGGGCTAGGATGTAAACGTGTTTCTGCTTCAAAGGAAAGCAGCTAGGAGAAAGTTTCTTTTGCCAGTGTGTGAGGGAGCTGGAAAGCTGCAGAATGGTGTAGGGGATTCCAGGATAGGCCATTCCTGACTCGGTCTATAAGCAGAAGGAGTGCTTTTTCTAACCGGCATTTCTATGATTCTTCAATGGGGCTAGGATGTAAACGTGTTTCTGCTTCAAAGGAAAGCAGCTAGGAGAAAGTTTCTTTTGCCAGTGTGTGAGGGAGCTGGAAAGGTGCAGAATGGTGCATGGGATTCCAGGCTAGGCCATTCCTGGCTGGGTCTATAAGCAGAAGGAGTGCTTTTTGTAAACCGAATTTATATCATTCTTCAATGGGGCTAGGATGTAAACGTTTTTCTGCTTCAAAGGAAAGCAGCTAGGAGAAAGTTTCTTTTGCCAGTGTGTGAGGGAGCTGGAAAGCTGTAGAATGGTGCAGGGGATTCCGGGCTATGCCATTCCTGGCTGGGTCTATAAGCAGAATGAGTGCTTTTTCTAACCGTCATTTCTATGTTTCTTCAATGGGGCTAGGATGTAAACGTGTTTCTGCTTCAAAGGAATGCAGCTAGGAGAAAGTTTCTTCTGCCAGTGTGTGACGCAGCTGGAAGGCTGCAGAATGGTGCAGGACATTCCAGGCTAAGCCATTCCTGACTGGGTCTACAAGCAGAAGGAGTGCTTTTTCTAAACGGCATTTCTATGTTTCTTCAATGGGATTAGGATATAAACGTGTTTCTGCTTCAAAGGAAAGCAGCTAGGAGAAAGTTTCTTTTGCCAGTGTGTGAGGGAGCTGGAAAGCTGCAGAATGGTGCAGGGGATTCCAGGCTAGGCCATTCCTGACTGGGTCTATAAGCAGAAGGAATGCTTTTTCTAACCGGCATTTCTATGTTTCTCAATGGGGCTAGGATGTAAACGTGTTTCTGCTTCAAAGGAAAGCAGCTAGGAGAAAGTTTCTTTTGCCAGTGTGTGAGGGAGCTGGAAAGCTGCAGAATGGTGCAGGGGATTCCAGGCTAGGCCATTCCTGGCTGGGTCTATAAGCAGAAGGAGTGCTTTTTGTAAACCGAATTTATATCATTCTTCAATGGGGCTAGGATGTAAACGTTTTTCTGCTTCAAAGGAAAGCAGCTAGGAGAAAGTTTCTTTTGCCAGTGTGTGAGGGAGCTGGAAAGCTGTAGAATGGTGCAGGGGATTCCGGGCTATGCCATTCCTGGCTGGGTCTATAAGCAGAATGAGTGCTTTTTCTAACCGACATTTCTATGTTTCTTCAATGGGGCTAGGATGTAAACGTGTTTCTGCTTCAAAGGAATGCAGCTAGGAGAAAGTTTCTTTTGCCTGTGTGTGACGCAGCTGGAAAGCTGCAGAATGGTGCAGGACATTCCAGGCTAAGCCATTCCTGACTGGGTCTACAAGCAGAAGGAGTGCTTTTTCTAAACGGCATTTCTATGCTTCTTCAATGGGACTAGCATGTAAACGTGATTCTGCTTCAAAGGAAAGCAGCTAGAGAAAGTTTCTTTAGCCAGTGTGTGACGCAGCTGGAAAGCTGCAGAATGGTGCAGGGGATTCCAGGCTAGGTCATTCCTGACTGGGTCTATAAGCAGAAGGAGTGCTTTTTTTAAAGCGAATTTCTATGGTTCTTCAATGGGGCAAGGATGTAGATGTGTTTCTGCTTCAAAGGAAAGCAGCTAGGTGAAAGTTTCTTTTGCCAGTGTGTGACGCAGCGGGAAAGCTGCAGAATGGTGTAGGGGATTCCAGGCTAGGTCATTCCTGGCTGGGTCTATAAGCAGAAGGAGTGCTTTTTCTAAACAGCATTTCTATGGTTCTTCAATGGGGACAGGATGTAAACATGTTTCTGCTTCAAAGGAAAGCAGCTAGGAGAAAGTTTCTTTTGCCAGTGTGTGAGGGAGCTGGAAAGCTGCAGAACGGTGCAGGAAATTCCAGGCTAGGCCATTCCTGGCTGGGTCTGTAAGCAGAAGGAGTGCTTTTTCTAACCGACATTTCTATGTTTCTTCAATGGGGCTAGGATGTAAACGTGTTTCTGCTTCAAAGGAATGCAGCTAGGAGAAAGTTTCTTTTGCCAGTGTGTGACGCAGCTGGAAAGCTGCAGAATGGTGCAGGACATTCCAGGCTAAGCCATTCCTGACTGGGTCTATAAGCAGAAGGAGTGCTTTTTGTAAAGCGAATTTCTATGGTTCTTCCATGGGGATAGGATGTAAACGTGTTTCTGCTTCAAAGGAAAGCAGCTAGGAGAAAGTTCCTTCTGCCAGTGTGTGAGGGAGCTGGAAAGCTGCAGAATGGTGCAGGAAATTCCAGGCTAGGCCATTCCTGGCTGGGTCTGTAAGCAGAAGGATAGCTTTTTCTAAACGGTATTTCTATGTTTCTTCAGAGGGCTAGGATGTAAATGTGTTTCTGCTTCAAAGGAAAGCAGCTAGGAGAAAGTTTCTTTTGCCAGTGTGTGAGGGAGCTGGAAAGCTGCAGAATGGTGTAGGGGATTCCAGGCTAGGTCATTCCTGGCTGGGTCTATAAGCAGAATGAGTGCTTTTTGTAAAGCAAATTTCTATGGTTCTTCAATGGGGCTAGGATGTAAACGTGTTTCTGCTTCAAAGGAATGCAGCTAGGAGAAAGTTTCTTCTGCCAGTGTGTGACGCAGCTGGAAAGCTGCAGAATGGTGCAGGACATTCCAGGCTAAGCCATTCCTGACTGGGTCTACAAGCAGAAGGAGTGCTTTTTCTAAACGGCATTTCTATGGTTCTTCAATGGGGCTAGGATGTAA
This sequence comes from Pogoniulus pusillus, assembly GCF_015220805.1. Taxonomy (NCBI): domain Eukaryota; kingdom Metazoa; phylum Chordata; class Aves; order Piciformes; family Lybiidae; genus Pogoniulus; species Pogoniulus pusillus. Next base: position 100,471 of record NW_026974542.1, on the reverse strand, counting down.
ACGTGTTTCTGCTTCAAAGGAATGCAGCTAGGAGAAAGTTTCTTCTGCCAGTGTGTGACGCAGCTGGAAAGCTGCAGAATGGTGCAGGACATTCCAGGCTAAGCCATTCCTGACTGGGCCTATAAGCAGAAGGAATGCTTTTTCTAAACGGCATTTCTATGGTTCTTCAATGGGACTAAGATATAAACGTGTTTCTGCTTCAAAGGAAAGCAGCTAGGAGAAAGTTTGTTTTGCCAGTGTGTGAGGGAGCTGGAAAGCTGCAGAATGGTGCAGGGGATTCCAGGCTAGGCCATTCCTGACTGGGTCTATAAGCAGAAGGAATGCTTTTTCTAACCGGCATTTCTATGTTTCTCAATGGGGCTAGGATGTAAACGTGTTTCTGCTTCAAAGGAAAGCAGCTAGGAGAAAGTTTCTTTTGCCAGTGTGTGAGGGAGCTGGAAAGCTGCAGAATGGTGCAGGGGATTCCAGGCTAGGCCATTCCTGGCTGGGTCTATAAGCAGAAGGAGTGCTTTTTGTAAACCGAATTTATATCATTCTTCAATGGGGCTAGGATTTAAACGTTTTTCTGCTTCAAAGGAAAGCAGCTAGGAGAAAGTTTCTTTTGCCAGTGTGTGAGGGAGCTGGAAAGCTGTAGAATGGTGCAGGGGATTCCGGGCTAGGCCATTCCTGGCTGGGTCTATAAGCAGAATGAGTGCTTTTTCTAACCGACATTTCTATGTTTCTTCAATGGGGCTAGGATGTAAACGTGTTTCTGCTTCAAAGGAAAGCAGGTAGGAGAAAGTTTCTTTAGCCAGTGTGTGAGGGAGCTGGAAAGCTGCAGAATGGTGCAGGGGATTCCAGGCTAGGTCATTCCTGACTGGGTCTATAAGCAGAAGGAGTGCTTTTTTTAAAGCGAATTTCTATGGTTCTTCAATGGGGCAAGGATGTAGATGTGTTTCTGCTTCAAAGGAAAGCAGCTAGGAGAAAGTTTCTTTTGCCAGTGTGTGACGCAGCGGGAAAGCTGCAGAATGGTGTAGGGGATTCCAGGCTAGGTCATTCCTGGCTGGGTCTATAAGCAGAAGGATTGCTTTTTCTAAACGGCATTTCTATGGTTCTTCAATGGGGCTAGGATGTAAACGTGTTTCTGCTTCAAAGGAAAGCAGCTAGGAGAAAGTTTCTTTTGCCAGTATGTGACGCAGCTGGAAAGCTGCAGAATGGTGCAGTTGATTCCAGGCTAGGCCATTCCTGACTGGGTCTATAAGCAGAAGGAGTGCTTTTTGTAAAGCGAATTTCTATGGTTCTTCAATGGGGATAGGATGTAAACGTGTTTCTGCTTCAAAGGAAAGCAGCTAGGAGAAAGTTCCTTCTGCCAGTGTGTGAGGGAGCTGGAAAGCTGCAGAACGGTGCAGGAGATTCCAGGCTAGGCCATTCCTGGCTGGGTCTATAACAAGGAGGAGTGCTTTTTCTAAACAGCATTTCTACGGTTCTTCAAAGGGGCTAGGATGTATGTGTTTCTGCTTCAAAGGAAAGCAGCTAGGAGAAAGTTTCTTTTGCCAGTGTGTGACGCAGCTGGAAACCTGCAGAATGGTGCAGGGGATTCCAGGCTAGGCCATTCCTGATGGGTCTATAAGCAGAAGGAGTTCTTTTTGTAAAGCGAATTTCTAGGTTTCTTCAAAGGGGCTAGGATGTCAACGTGTTTCTGCTTCAAAGGAAAGCAGCTAGGAGAAAGTTTCTTTTGCCAGTGTGTCAGTGATCTGGAAAGTTGCAGAACGGTGCAGGAAATTCCAGGCTAGGCCATTCCTGGCTGGGTCTATAAGCAGAAGGAGTGCTTTTTGTAAAGCGAATATCTATGGTTCTTCAATGGGGCTAGGATGTAAACGTGTTTCTGCTTCAAAGGAAAGCAGCTAGGAGAAAGTTTCTTTAGCCAGTGTGTGACGCAGCTGGAAAGCTGCAGAATGGTGCAGGGGATTCCAGGCTAGGCCATTCCTGACTGGGTCTATAAGCACAAGGATTGCTTTTTCTAAACCGAATTTCTATATTTCTTCAATGGGGCTAGGATGTAAACGTGTTTCTGCTTCAAAGGAAAGCCACTAGGAGAAAGTTTCTTTTGCCAGTGTGTGAGGGAGCTGGAAAGCTGCTGAATGGTGCAGTGGATTCCAGGCTAGGTCATTCCTGACTGGGTCTATAAGCAGAAGGAGTGCTTTTTCTTAACCGAATTTCTATGGTTCTTCAATGGGGCTGGGATGTAGATGTGTTTCTGCTTCAAAGGAAAGCAGCTAGGAGAAAGTTTCTTTTGCCAGTGTGTGACGGATCTGGAAAGCTGCAGAATGGTGTAGGGGATTCCAGGCTAGGCCATTCCTGACTGGGTCTATTAGCAGAAGGATTGCTTTTTGTAAAGCGAATTCCTGTGGTTCTTCAATGGGGCTAGGATGTAAACGTCTTTCTGCTTCCAAGGAAAGCAGCCAGGAGAAAGTTTCTTTTGCCAGTGTGTGACGCAGCTGGAAAGCTGCAGAATGGTGTAGGGGATTGCAGGCTAGGCCATTCCTGGCTGGGTCTATAAGCAGAAGGAGTGCTTTTTGTAAAGCGAATTTCTATGGTTCTTCAATGGGGCTAGGATGTAAACGTGTTTCTGCTTCAAAGGAAAGCAGCTAGGAGAAAGTTTCTTTTGCCAGTGTGTCAGGGACTTGGAAAGCTGCTGAATGGTGCAGGGGATTCCAGGCTAGGCCATTCCTGGCTGGGTCTACACGCAGAAGGAGTGCTTTTTCTAAACGGCATTTCTATGTTTCTTCAATGGGGATAGGATGTAAACGTGTTTCTGCTTCAAAGGAAAGCAGCTAGGAGAAAGTTTCTTTTGCCAGTGTGTGAGGGAGCTGGAACTCTGCCGAATGGTGTAGGGGATTCCAGGCTAGGCCATTCCTGGCTGGGTCTACACGCACAAGGAGTGCTTTTTCTAAACATCATAACTATGGTTCTTCAATGGGGCTAGGATGTAAACATGTTTCTGCTTCAAAAGAAAGCAGCTGGGATAAAGTTTCTTTTGCCACTGTGTGACACAGCTGGAAAGCTGCAGAATGGTGCAGGAGATTCCAGGCTAGGCCATTCCTGGCTGGGTCTATAAGCAGAAGGAGTGCTTTTTCTAACCGGCATTTCTATGGTTCTTCAATGGGGCTAGGATGTAAACGTGTTTCTGCTTCAAAGGAAAGCAGCTAGCAGAAAGATTCTTTTGCCAGTGTGTGAAGGAGCTGGAAAGCTGCAGAACGGTGCAGGGGATTCCAGGCTAGGCCATTCCTGGCTGGGTCTGTAAGCAGAAGGAGTGCTTTTTCTAAACGGCATTTCTATAGCTCTTCAATGGGGCTAGGATGTAAACGTGTTTCTGCTTCAAAGGAAAGCAGCTAGGAGAAAGTTTCTTTTGCCAGTGTGTGAGGGAGCTGGAAAGCTGCAGAATGGTGTAGGGGATTCCAGCCTAGGCCATTCCTGGTTTGATCTATAAGCAGAAGGAGTGCTTTTTCTAAACCGAATTTCTATGATTCTTCAATGGGGCTGGATGTAAACGTGTTTCTGCTTCAAAGGAAAGCAGCTAGGAGAAAGTTTCTTTTGCCAGTGTGTGAGGGAGCTGGAAAGCTGCAGAATGGTGCAGGGGATTCCAGGCTAGGCCATTCCTGACTGGGTCTATAAGCAGAAGGAATGCTTTTTCTAACCGGCATTTCTATGTTTCTTCAATGGGGCTAGGATGTCAATGTATTTCTGCTTCAGGGGAAAGCAGCTAGGAGAAAGTTTTTTTGCCTGTGTGTGAGGGAGCTGGAAAGCTGCAGAATGGTGCAGGGGATTCCAGGCTAGGCCATTCCTGACTGGGTCTATAAGCAGAAGGAGTGCTTTTTCTAACCGGCATTTCTATGATTCTTCAATGGGGCTAGGATGTAAACGTGTTTCTGCTTCAAAGGAAAGCAGCTAGGAGAAAGTGTTGCAGAATGGCTAAAGGAAAATGGACATGACTTAGAGGTGGGCAAGCAGGATGAGTATATGGAACTAAATTAAGGCTGTGCTAGGCCACACTGAAACAAAGGCCACATTGAAGAAACAAAGACATATTGAATAAACAAAGGCAGCATTTAATATAGCTAGCTAGGGAGGCACTGTCCTTGATGAGTCGGCGGACAGCTCAAGCAGAGCAGGATACAGCTAACTCTGAATAAGATAAGAAGTAGTTTGCTGCTTGCAGCTGCACGTAGCAAGTAGGTGCACCATGCAAATGGGGTATTTAGAGATTCAGCCATTTAGCTCTTTACATGTATGCATATATTATCTGTAACACATATAAGCACGCGGCTACTAAATAAAGTTGTCACTCGCTTTTGATCCACATTGGATTGTGCGGTGTCCTTGCATATTTGAGATTAGCCCTTCTCCGCGAGATCTGCCTCACCGCAAGAAAGTTTCTTTTGCCTGTGTGTGAGGGAGCTGGAAAGCTGCAGAATGGTGCAGGGGATTCCAGGCTAGGCCATTCCTGGCTGGGTCTATAAGCAGAAGGAATGCTTTTTCTAACCGGCATTTCTATGTTTCTCAATGGGGCTAGGATGTAAACGTGTTTCTGCTTCAAAGTAAAGCAGCTAGGAGAAAGTTTCTTTTGCCAGTGTGTGAGGGAGCTGGAAAGCTGCAGAATGGTGCAGGGGATTCCGGGCTAGGCCATTCCTGGCTGGGTCTATAAGCAGAAGGAGTGCTTTTTGGAAACCGAATTTCTATTCTTCTTCATTGGGGCTAGGATATAAACGTGTTTCTGCTTCAAAGGAAAGCAGCTAGGAGAAAGTTTCTTTTGCCTGTGTGTGAGGGAGCTGGAAAGCTGCAGAATGGTGCAGGGGATTCCAGGCTAGGCCATTCCTGACTGGGTCTATAAGCAGAAGGAATGCTTTTTCTAACCGGCATTTCTATGTTTCTTCAATGGGGCTAGGATGTAAATGTATTTCTGCTTCAGGGGAAAGCAGCTAGGAGAAAGTTTTTTTGCCTGTGTGTGAGGGAGCTGGAAAGCTGCAGAATGGTGCAGGGGATTCCAGGCTAGGCCATTCCTGACTGGGTCTATATGCAGAAGGAATGCTTTTTCTAACCGGCATTTCTATGTTTCTCAATGGGGCTAGGATGTAAACGTGTTTCTGCTTCAAAGGAAAGCAGCTAGGAGAATGTTTCTTTTGCCAGTGTGTGACGCAGCTGGAAAGCTGCAGAATGGTGCAGGGGATTCCAGGCTAGGCCATTTCTGACTGGGCCTATGAGCAGGAGGAGTGCTTTTTCTAACCGGCATTTCTATGGTTCTTCAATGGGGCTAGGATGTAAACGTGTTTCTGCTTCAAAGGAAAGCAGCTCGGAGAAAGTTTCTTTTCCCATTGTGTGAGGGAGCTGGAAAGCTGCAGAATGGTGCAGGGGATTCCAGGCTAGGCCATTCCTGACTGGGCCTATAAGCAGAAAGAATGCTTTTTCAAACCGGCATTTCTATGTTTCTTCAATGGGGCTAGGATGTAAACGTGTTTCTGCTTCAAAGGAAAGCAGCTAGGAGAAAGTTTCTTTTGCCAGTGTGTGAGGGAGCTGGAAAGGTGTAGAATGGTGCAGGGGATTCCAGGCTAGGCCATTCCTGGCTGGGTCTATAAGTAGAAAGAGTGCTTTTTCTAAACAGCATTTCTAAGGTTCTTCAATGGGGCTAAGATGTAAACGTGTTTCTGCTTCAAAGGAAAGCAGCTAGGAGAAAGTTTCTTTTGCCAGTGTGTGACGCGGCTGGAAAGCTGCAGAATGGTGCAGGGGATTCCAGGCTAGGCCATTCCTGGCTGGGTCTATAAGCAGAAGGATTGCTTTTTCTAACCGGCATTTCTATGTTTCTTCAATGGGGCTAGGATGTAAACGTGTTTCTGCTTCAAAGGAAAGCAGCTAGGAGAAAGTTTCTTTTGCCAGTGTGTGACGCAGCTGGAAAGCTGCAGAATGGTGCAGGGGATTCCAGGCTAGGCCATTCCTGACTGGGCCTATATGCAGAAGGAATGCTTTTTCTAACCGGCATTTCTATGTTTCTTCAATGGGGCTAGGATGTAAATGTGTTTCTGCTTCAAAGGAAAGCAGCTAGGAGAAAGTTTCTTTTGCCAGTGTGTGACGCAGCTGGAAAGCTGCAGAATGGTGCAGGGGATTCCAGGCAAGGCCAGTCCTGGCTGTGTCTATAAGCAGAAGGAGTGCTTTTTCTAAACGGCATTTCTAAGGTTCTTCAATGGGGCTAGGATGTAAACGTGTTTCTGCTTCAAAGGAAAGCAGCTAGGAGAAAGTTTCTTTTGCCAGTGTGTGACGCAGCTGGAAAGCTGCAGAATGGTGCAGGGGATTCCGGGCTAGGAGATTCCTGACTGGGTCTATAAGCAGAATGAGTGCTTTTGTAAACCGAATTTATATGGTTCTTCAATGGGGCTAGGATGTAAACGTGTTTCTGCTTCAAAGGAAAGCAGCTAGGAGAAAGTTTCTTTTCCCATTGTGTGAGGGAGCTGGAAAGCTGTAGAATGGTGCAGGGGATTCCAGGCTAGGCCATTCCTGGCTGGGTCTATAAACAGAAGGATTGCTTTTTGTAACCAGCGTTTCTATGTTTCTTCAATGGGGCTAGGATGTAAACGTGTTTCTGCTTCAAAGGAAAGCAGCTAGGAGAAAGTTTCATTTCCCATTGTGTGAGGGAGCTGGAAAGCTGCAGAATGGTGCAGGGGATTCCAGGCTAGGCCATTCCTGGCTGGGTCTATAAGCAGAAGGAGTGCTTTTTCTAAACGGCATTTCTAAGGTTCTTCAATGGGGCTAGCATGTAAACGTGTTTCTGCTTCAAAGGAAAGCAGCTAGGAGAAAGTTTCTTTTGCCATTGTGTGAGGGAGCTGGAAAGCTGCAGAATGGTGCAGGGGATTCCAGGCTAGGAGATTCCTGACTGGGTCTATAAGCAGAATGAGTGCCTTTTGTAAAACGAATTTATATGGTTCTTCAATGGGGCTAGGATGTAAACGTGTTTCTGCTTCAAAGGAAAGCAGCTAGGAGAAAGTTTCTTTTCCAGTGTGTGACACAGCTGGAAAGCTGCAGAATGGTGTAGGGGATTCCAGTCTAGGCCATTCCTGACTGGGTCTATAAGCAGGAGGAGTGCTTTTTGTAAGCCGAATTTCTATGTTTCTTCAATGGGGCTAGGATGTAAACGTGTTTCTGCTTCAGGGGAAAGCAGCTAGGAGAAAGTTTCTTTTGACAGTGTGTGAGGGAGCTGGAAAGCTGCAGAATGGTGCAGGGGATTCCAGGCTAGGCCATTCCTGGCTGGGTCTATAAGCAGAAGGAGTGCTTTTTGTAAACCGAATTTCTACAGTTCTTCAATGGGGCTAGGATATAAACGTGTTTCTGCTTCAGGGGAAAGCAGCTAGGAGAAAGTTTCTTTTGCCAGTGTGTGAGGGAGCTGGAATGCTGCAGAATGGTGCAGGGGATTCCGGTCTAGGCCATTCCTGGCTGGGTCTGTAAGCAGAAGGAGTGCTTTTTCTAACCGGCAATTCTATGTTTCTTCAATGGGGCTAGGATGTAAACGTGTTTCTGCTTCAAAGGAAAGCAGCTAGGAGAAAGTTTCTTTTGCCAGTGTGTGAGGGAGCTGGAAAGCTGCAGAATGGTGCAGGGGATTCCAGGCTAGGCCATTCCTGGCTGGGTCTATAAGCAGAAGGAGTGCTTTTTGTAAACCGAATTTCTATGGTTCTTCAATGGGGCTAGGATGTAAACGTGTTTCTGCTTCAAAGGAAAGCAGCTAGGAGAAAGTTTCTTTTGCCAGTGTGTGAGGGAGCTGGTAAGCTGCAGAATGGTGCAGGGGATTCCAGGCTAGGCCATTCCTGGCTGGGTCTATAAGCAGAAGGAGTGCTTTTTCTAACCGGCATTTCTATGTTTCTTCAATGGGGCTAGGATGTAAACGTGTTTCTGCTTCAAAGGAAAGCAGCTAGGAGAAAGTTTCTTTTGCCAGTGTGTGAGGGAGCTGGAAAGCTGCAGAATGCTGTAGGGGATTCCAGGCTAGGCCATTCCTGACTGGGTCTATAAGCAGAAGGAGTGCTTTTTCTAACCGGCATTTCTATGATTCTTCAATGGGGCTAGGATATAAAAGTGTTTCTGCTTCAAAGGAAAGCAGCTAAGAGAAAGTTTCTTTTACCAGTGTGTGACGCAGCTGGAAAGCTGCAGAATGGTGCAGGGGATTCCAGGCTAGGCCATTCCTGACTGGGTCTATAAGCAGAAGGAATGCTTTTTCTAACCGGCATTTCTATGTTTCTCAATGGGGCTAGGATGTAAACGTGTTTCTGCTTCAAAGGAAAGCAGCTAGGAGAAAGTTTCTTTTGCCAGTGTGTGAGGGAGCTGGAAAGCTGCAGAATGGTGCAGGGGATTCCAGGCTAGGCCATTCCTGGCTGGGTCTATAAGCAGAAGGAGTGCTTTTTCTAACCGGCATTTCTATTTTTCTCAATGGGGCTAGGATGTAAACGTGTTTCTGCTTCAAAGGAAAGCAGGTAGGAGAAAGTTTCTTTTGCCAGTGTGTGACGTAGCTGGAAAGCTGCAGAATGGTGTAGGCGATACCAGGCTAGTCCATTCCTTGCTGGGTGTATAAGCAGAAGGAATGCTTTTTCTAACCGGCATTTCTGTGTTTCTTCAATGGGGCTAGGATGTAAACGTGTTTCTGCTTCAAAGGAAAGCAGCTAGGAGAAAGTTTCTTTTGCCAGTGTGTGAGGGAGCTGGAAAGCTGCAGAATGGTGCAGGGGATTCCAGGCTAGGCCATTCCTGGCTGGGTCTATAAGCAGAAGGAGTGCTTTTTGTAAACCAAATTTCTATGGTTCTTCAATGGGGACAGGATGTAATCATGTTTCTGCTTCAAAGGAAAGCAGGTAGGAGAAAGTTTCTTTTGCCAGTGTGTGAGGGAGCTGGAAAGCTAAAAAAAGGTGAAGGGATTTCCAGGCTAGGCCATTCCTGGCTGGGTCTATAAGCAGAAGGAGTGCTTTTTCTAACCGGCATTTCAATGGTTCTTCAATGGGGCTAGGATGTAAACGTGTTTCTGCTTCAAAGGAAAGCAGCTAGGAGAAAGTTTCTTTTGCCAGTGTGTGACGCAGCTGGAAAGCTGCAGAATGGTGCAGGGGATTCCAGGCTAGGCCATTCCTGGCTGGGTCTATAAGCAGAAGGAGTGCTTTTTGTAAACCGAATTTCTATGTTTCTTCAATGGGGCTAGGATGTAAACGTGTTTCTGCTTCAAAGGAAAGCAGCTAGGAGAAAGTTTCTTTTGCCAGTGTGTGAGGGAGCTGGAAAGCTGAAAAATGGTGCAGGGGATTCCAGGCTAGGCCATTTCTGGCTGGGTCTATAAGCAGAAGGAGTGCTTTTTCTAACCGGCGTTTCTATGTTTCTTCAATGGGGCTAGGATGTAAACGTGTTTCTGCTTCAAAGGGAAGCAGCTAGGAGAAAGTTTCTTTTGCCAGTGTGTGACGCAGCTGGAAAGCTGCAGAATGGTGTAGGGGATTCCAGGCTAGGCCATTCCTTGCTGGGTGTATAAGCAGAAGGAATGCTTTTTCTAACCGGCATTTCTAAGGTTCTTCAATGGGGCTAGGATGTAAACGTGTTTCTGCTTCAAAGGAAAGCAGCTAGGAGAAAGTTTCTTTTGCCAGTGTGTGAGGGAGCTGGAAAGCTGCAGAATGGTGTAGGGGATTCCAGGCTAGGCCATTCCTGGCTGGGTCTATAAGCAGAAGGAGTGCTTTTTCTATCCGGCATTTCTATTTTTCTCAATGGGGCTAGGATGTAAACGTGTTTCTGCTTCAAAGGAAAGCAGGTAGGAGAAAGTTTCTTTTGCCAGCGTGTGAAGTAGCTGGAAAGCTGCAGAATGGTGTAGGGGATTCCAGGCTAGGTCATTCCTGACTGGGTCTATTAGCAGAAGGAGTGCTTTTTGTAAAGCGAATTTCTATGGTTCTTCAATGGGGCTAGGATGTAAACGTGTTTCTGCTTCAAAGGAAAGCAGCTAGGAGAAAGTTTCTTTTGCCAGTGTGTGACGTAGCTGGAAAGCTGCAGAATGGTGCACGAGATTCCAGGCTAGGCCAATCCTGGCTGGGTCTATAAGCAGAAGGAATGCTTTTTCTAAACAGCATTGCCATGGTTCTTCAATGGGGCTAGGATGTAAACGTGTTTCTGCTTCAAAGGAAAGCAGCTAGGAGAAAGTTTCTTTTGCCAGTGTGTGACGCAGCTGGAAAGCTGCAGAATGGTGCAGGGGATTCCAGGCTAGGCCATTCCTGACTGGGTCTATAAGCAGAAGGAGTGCTTTTTGTAAACCGAATTTCTATGGTTCTTCAATGGGGATAGGATGTAAATGTGATTCTGCTTCAAAGGAAAGCAGCTAGGAGAAAGTTTCTTTTGCCAGTGTGTGAGGGAGCTGGAAAGTTGCAGAATGGTGCAGGGGATTCCAGGCTAGGCCATTCCTGGCTGGGTCTGTAAGCAGAAGGAATGCTTTTTCTAACAGGCATTTCTATGTTTCTCAATGGGGCTAGGATATAAACGTGTTTCTGCTTCAAAGGAAAGCAGCTAGGAGAAAGTTTCTTTTGCCAGTGTGTGAGGGAGCTGGAAAGCTGCAGAATGGTGCAGGGGATTCTAGGCTAGGCCAATCCTGGCTGGGTCTATAAGCAGAAGGAGTGCTTTTTGTAAACCGAATTTATATCATTCTTCAATGGGGCTAGGACGTAAACGTTTTTGTGCTTCAAAGGAAAGCAGCTAGGAGAAAGTTTCTTTTGCCAGTGTGTGAGGGAGCTGGAAAGCTGTAGAATGGTGCAGGGGATTCCGGGCTAGGCCATTCCTGGCTGGGTCTAAAAGCAGAATGAGTGCTTTTTCTAACCGGCATTTCTATGGTTCTTCAATGGGGCTAGGATGTAAACGTGTTTCTGCTTCAAAGGAAAGCAGCTAGGAGAAAGTTTCTTCTGCCAGTGTGTGACGCAACTGGAAAGCTGCAGAATGGTGCAGTTGATTCCAGGCTAGGCCATTCCTGATGGGTCTATGAGCAGGAGTGCTGTTTGTAAAGCGAATTTCTATGTTTCTTCAAAGGGGCTAGGATGTAAACTTGTTTCTGCTTCAAAGGAAAGCAGCTAGGAGAAAGTTTCTTTTGCCAGTGTGTGAGGGAGCTGGAAAGCTGCAGAATGGTGCAGGGGATTCCAGGCTAGGCCATTCCTGGCTGGGTCTATAAGCAGAAGGAGTGCTTTTTCTAACCGGCATTTCTATTTTTCTAAATGGGGCTAGGATGTAAACGTGTTTCTGCTTCAAAGGAAAGCAGGTAGGAGAAAGTTTCTTTTGCCAGTGTGTGAGGGAGCTGGAATGCTAAAAAAGGTGAAGGGATTTCCAGGCTAGGCCATTCCTGGCTGGGTCTATAAGCAGAAGGAGTGCTTTTTCTAAACGGCATTTCTATGTTTCTTCAATGGGGCTAGGATGTAAACGTGTTTCTGCTTCAAAGGAAAGCAGCTAGGAGAACGTTTCTTTTGCCAGTGTGTGACGCAGCTGGAAAGCTGCAGAATGGTGCAGGGGATTCCAGGCTAGGCCATTCCTGGCTGGGTCTATAAGCAGAAGGTGCTTTTTCTAAACGGCATTTCTAAGGTTCTTCAATGGGGCTAGGATGTAAACGTGTTTCTGCTTCAAAGGAAAGCAGCTAGGAGAAAGTTTCTTTTGCCAGTGTGTGAGGGAGCTGGAAAGCTGCAGAATGGTGTAGGGGATTCCAGGCTAGGCCATTCCTCGCTGGGTCTATAAGCAGAAGGAGTGCTTTTTCTAAACGACATTTCTATGGTTCCTCAATGGGGCTAGGATGTAAACGTGTTTCTGCTTCAAAGGAAAGCAGCTAGGAGAAAGTTTCTTTTGCCAGTGTGTGACGGAGCTGGAAAGCTGCAGAATGGTGCAGGGGATTCCAGGCTAGGCCATTCCTGGCTGGGTCTATAAGCAGAAGGAGTGCTTTTTGTAAACCGAATTTCTATGTTTCTTCAATGGGGCTAGGATGTAAACGTGTTTCTGCTTCAGGGGAAGCAGCTAGGAGAAAGTTTCTTTTGCCATTGTGTGAGGGAGCTGGAAAGCTGCAGAATGGTGCAGGGGATTCCAGGCTACGCCATTCCTGGCTGAGTCTATAAGCAGAAGGAGTGCTTTTTGTAAACCGAATTTCTATGGTTCTTCAATGGGGCTAGGATGTAATCGTGTTTCTGCTTCAAAGGAAAGCAGCTAGGAGAAAGTCTCTTTTGCCTGTGTGTGAGGGAGCTGGAAAGCTGCAGAATGGTGCAGGGGATTCCAGGGTAGGCCATTCCTGACTGGGTCTATAAGCAGAAGGAGTGCTTTTTGTAAACCGAATTTCTATGGTTCTTCAATGGGGCTAGGATGTAAACGTGTTTCTGCTTCAAAGGAAAGCAGCTAGGAGAAAGTTTCTTTTGCCAGTGTGTGAGGGAGCTGGAAAGCTGCAGAATGGTGCAGGGGATTCCAGGCTAGGCCATTCCTGGCTGAGTCTATAAGCAGAAGGAGTGCTTTTTCTAACCGGCATTTCTATGTTTCTTCAATGGGGCTAGGATGTAAACGTGTTTCTGCTTCAAAGGAAAGCAGCTAGGAGAAAGTTTCTTTTGCCAGTGTGTGAGGGAGCTGGAAAGCTGCAGAATGGTGCAGGGGATTCCAGGCTAGGCCATTCCTGGCTGGGTCTATAAGCAGAAGGAGTGCTTTTTCTAACCGGCATTTCTATGGTTCTTCAATGGGGCTAGGATGTAAACGTGTTTCTGCTTCAAAGGAAAGCAGCTAGGAGAAAGTTTCTTTTGCCAGTGTGTGAGGGAGCTGGAAAGCTGCAGAATGGTGTAGGGGATTCCAGGCTAGGCCATTCCTGACTCGGTCTATAAGCAGAAGGAGTGCTTTTTCTAACCGGCATTTCTATGATTCTTCAATGGGGCTAGGATGTAAACGTGTTTCTGCTTCAAAGGAAAGCAGCTAGGAGAAAGTTTCTTTTGCCAGTGTGTGAGGGAGCTGGAAAGCTGCAGAATGGTGCATGGGATTCCAGGCTAGGCCATTCCTGGCTGGGTCTATAAGCAGAAGGAGTGCTTTTTGTAAACCGAATTTCTATCGTTCTTCAATGGGGCTAGGATGTAAACGTTTTTCTGCTTCAAAGGAAAGCAGCTAGGAGAAAGTTTCTTTTGCCAGTGTGTGACGGAGCTGGAAAGCTGTAGAATGGTGCAGGGGATTCCAGGGCTATGCCATTCCTGGCTGGGTCTATAAGCAGAATGAGTGCTTTTTCTAACCGTCATTTCTATGTTTCTTCAATGGGGCTAGGATGTAAACGTGTTTCTGCTTCAAAGGAATGCAGCTAGGAGAAAGTTTCTTCTGCCAGTGTGTGACGCAGCTGGAAAGCTGCAGAATGGTGCAGGACATTCCAGGCTAAGCCATTCCTGACTGGGTCTACAAGCAGAAGGAGTGCTTTTTCTAAACGGCATTTCTATGGTTCTTCAATGGGACTAGGATATAAACGTGTTTCTGCTTCAAAGGAAAGCAGCTAGGAGAAAGTTTCTTTTGCCAGTGTGTGAGGGAGCTGGAAAGCTGCAGAATGGTGCAGGGGATTCCAGGCTAGGCCATTCCTGACTGGGTCTATAAGCAGAAGGAATGCTTTTTCTAACCGGCATTTCTATGTTTCTCAATGGGGCTAGGATGTAAACGTGTTTCTGCTTCAAAGGAAAGCAGCTAGGAGAAAGTTTCTTTTGCCAGTGTGTGAGGGAGCTGGAAAGCTGCAGAATGGTGCAGGGGATTCCAGGCTAGGCCATTCCTGGCTGGGTCTATAAGCAGAAGGAGTGCTTTTTGTAAACCGAATTTATATCATTCTTCAATGGGGCTAGGATGTAAACGTTTTTCTGCTTCAAAGGAAAGCAGCTAGGAGAAAGTTTCTTTTGCCAGTGTGTGAGGGAGCTGGAAAGCTGTAGAATGGTGCAGGGGATTCCGGGCTATGCCATTCCTGGCTGGGTCTATAAGCAGAATGAGTGCTTTTTCTAACCGACATTTCTATGTTTCTTCAATGGGGCTAGGATGTAAACGTGTTTCTGCTTCAAAGGAATGCAGCTAGGAGAAAGTTTCTTTTGCCTGTGTGTGACGCAGCTGGAAAGCTGCAGAATGGTGCAGGACATTCCAGGCTAAGCCATTCCTGACTGGGTCTACAAGCAGAAGGAGTGCTTTTTCTAAACGGCATTTCTATGGTTCTTCAATGGGACTAGCATGTAAACGTGATTCTGCTTCAAAGGAAAGCAGCTAGGAGAAAGTTTCTTTAGCCAGTGTGTGACGCAGCTGGAAAGCTGCAGAATGGTGCAGGGGATTCCAGGCTAGGTCATTCCTGACTGGGTCTATAAGCAGAAGGAGTGCTTTTTTTAAAGCGAATTTCTATGGTTCTTCAATGGGGCAAGGATGTAGATGTGTTTCTGCTTCAAAGGAAAGCAGCTAGGAGAAAGTTTCTTTTGCCAGTGTGTGACGCAGCGGGAAAGCTGCAGAATGGTGTAGGGGATTCCAGGCTAGGTCATTCCTGGCTGGGTCTATAAGCAGAAGGAGTGCTTTTTCTAAACAGCATTTCTATGGTTCTTCAATGGGGACAGGATGTAAACATGTTTCTGCTTCAAAGGAAAGCAGCTAGGAGAAAGTTTCTTTTGCCAGTGTGTGAGGGAGCTGGAAAGCTGCAGAACGGTGCAGGAAATTCCAGGCTAGGCCATTCCTGGCTGGGTCTGTAAGCAGAAGGAGTGCTTTTTCTAACCGGCATTTCTATGTTTCTTCAATGGGGCTAGGATGTAAACGTGTTTCTGCTTCAAAGGAATGCAGCTAGGAGAAAGTTTCTTTTGCCAGTGTGTGACGCAGCTGGAAAGCTGCAGAATGGTGCAGGACATTCCAGGCTAAGCCATTCCTGACTGGGTCTATAAGCAGAAGGAGTGCTTTTTGTAAAGCGAATTTCTATGGTTCTTCCATGGGGATAGGATGTAAACGTGTTTCTGCTTCAAAGGAAAGCAGCTAGGAGAAAGTTCCTTCTGCCAGTGTGTGAGGGAGCTGGAAAGCTGCAGAATGGTGCAGGAAATTCCAGGCTAGGCCATTCCTGGCTGGGTCTGTAAGCAGAAGGATAGCTTTTTCTAAACGGTATTTCTATGTTTCTTCAGAGGGCTAGGATGTAAATGTGTTTCTGCTTCAAAGGAAAGCAGCTAGGAGAAAGTTTCTTTTGCCAGTGTGTGAGGGAGCTGGAAAGCTGCAGAATGGTGTAGGGGATTCCAGGCTAGGTCATTCCTGGCTGGGTCTATAAGCAGAATGAGTGCTTTTTGTAAAGCAAATTTCTATGGTTCTTCAATGGGGCTAGGATGTAAACGTGTTTCTGCTTCAAAGGAATGCAGCTAGGAGAAAGTTTCTTCTGCCAGTGTGTGACGCAGCTGGAAAGCTGCAGAATGGTGCAGGACATTCCAGGCTAAGCCATTCCTGACTGGGTCTACAAGCAGAAGGAGTGCTTTTTCTAAACGTCATTTCTATGGTTCTTCAATGGGGCTAGGATGTAAACGTGTTTCTGCTTCAAAGGAATGCAGCTAGGAGAAAGTTTCCTCTGCCAGTGTGTGACGCAGCTGGAAAGCTGCAGAATGGTGCAGGACATTCCAGGCTAAGCCATTCCTGACTGGGTCTACAAGCAGAAGGAGTGCTTTTTCTAAACGGCATTTCTATGGTTCTTCAATGGGACTAGGATATAAACGTGTTTCTGCTTCAAAGGAAAGCAGCTAGGAGAAAGTTTGTTTTGCCAGTGTGTGAGGGAGCTGGAAAGCTGCAGAATGGTGCAGGGGATTCCAGGCTAGGCCATTCCTGACTGGGTCTATAAGCAGAAGGAATGCTTTTTCTAACCGGCATTTCTATGTTTCTCAATGGGGCTAGGATGTAAACGTGTTTCTGCTTCAAAGGAAAGCAGCTAGGAGAAAGTTTCTTTTGCCAGTGTGTGAGGGAGCTGGAAAGCTGCAGAATGGTGCAGGGGATTCCAGGCTAGGCCATTCCTGGCTGGGTCTATAAGCAGAAGGAGTGCTTTTTGTAAACCGAATTTATATCATTCTTCAATGGGGCTAGGATTTAAACGTTTTTCTGCTTCAAAGGAAAGCAGCTAGGAGAAAGTTTCTTTTGCCAGTGTGTGAGGGAGCTGGAAAGCTGTAGAATGGTGCAGGGGATTCCGGGCTAGGCCATTCCTGGCTGGGTCTATAAGCAGAATGAGTGCTTTTTCTAACCGACATTTCTATGTTTCTTCAATGGGGCTAGGATGTAAACGTGTTTCTGCTTCAAAGGAATGCAGCTAGGAGAAAGTTTCTTTAGCCAGTGTGTGACGGAGCTGGAAAGCTGCAGAATGGTGCAGGGGATTCCAGGCTAGGTCATTCCTGACTGGGTCTATAAGCAGAAGGAGTGCTTTTTTTAAAGCGAATTTCTATGGTTCTTCAATGGGGCAAGGATGTAGATGTGTTTCTGCTTCAAAGGAAAGCAGCTAGGAGAAAGTTTCTTTTGCCAGTGTGTGACGCAGCGGGAAAGCTGCAGAATGGTGTAGGGGATTCCAGGCTAGGTCATTCCTGGCTGGGTCTATAAGCAGAAGGATTGCTTTTTCTAAACGGCATTTCTATGGTTCTTCAATGGGGCTAGGATGTAAACGTGTTTCTGCTTCAAAGGAAAGCAGCTAGGAGAAAGTTTCTTTTGCCAGTATGTGACGCAGCTGGAAAGCTGCAGAATGGTGCAGTTGATTCCAGGCTAGGCCATTCCTGACTGGGTCTATAAGCAGAAGGAGTGCTTTTTGTAAAGCGAATTTCTATGGTTCTTCAATGGGGATAGGATGTAAACGTGTTTCTGCTTCAAAGGAAAGCAGCTAGGAGAAAGTTCCTTCTGCCAGTGTGTGAGGGAGCTGGAAAGCTGCAGAACGGTGCAGGAGATTCCAGGCTAGGCCATTCCTGGCTGGGTCTATAACAAGGAGGAGTGCTTTTTCTAAACAGCATTTCTACGGTTCTTCAAAGGGGCTAGGATGTATGTGTTTCTGCTTCAAAGGAAAGCAGCTAGGAGAAAGTTTCTTTTGCCAGTGTGTGACGCAGCTGGAAAGCTGCAGAATGGTGCAGGGGATTCCAGGCTAGGCCATTCCTGATGGGTCTATAAGCAGAAGGAGTTCTTTTTGTAAAGCGAATTTCTAGGTTTCTTCAAAGGGGCTAGGATGTCAACGTGTTTCTGCTTCAAAGGAAAGCAGCTAGGAGAAAGTTTCTTTTGCCAGTGTGTCAGTGATCTGGAAAGTTGCAGAACGGTGCAGGAAATTCCAGGCTAGGCCATTCCTGGCTGGGTCTATAAGCAGAAGGAGTGCTTTTTGTAAAGCGAATTTCTATGGTTCTTCAATGGGGCTAGGATGTAAACGTGTTTCTGCTTCAAAGGAAAGCAGCTAGGAGAAAGTTTCTTTAGCCAGTGTGTGACGCAGCTGGAAAGCTGCAGAATGGTGCAGGGGATTCCAGGCTAGGCCATTCCTGACTGGGTCTATAAGCACAAGGATTGCTTTTTCTAAACCGAATTTCTATATTTCTTCAATGGGGCTAGGATGTAAACGTGTTTCTGCTTCAAAGGAAAGCAGCTAGGAGAAAGTTTCTTTTGCCAGTGTGTGAGGGAGCTGGAAAGCTGCAGAATGGTGCAGTGGATTCCAGGCTAGGTCATTCCTGACTGGGTCTATAAGCAGAAGGAGTGCTTTTTCTTAACCGAATTTCTATGGTTCTTCAATGGGGCTGGGATGTAGATGTGTTTCTGCTTCAAAGGAAAGCAGCTAGGAGAAAGTTTCTTTTGCCAGTGTGTGACGGATCTGGAAAGCTGCAGAATGGTGTAGGGGATTCCAGGCTAGGCCATTCCTGACTGGGTCTATTAGCAGAAGGATTGCTTTTTGTAAAGCGAATTCCTGTGGTTCTTCAATGGGGCTAGGATGTAAACGTCTTTCTGCTTCCAAGGAAAGCAGCCAGGAGAAAGTTTCTTTTGCCAGTGTGTGACGCAGCTGGAAAGCTGCAGAATGGTGTAGGGGATTGCAGGCTAGGACATTCCTGGCTGGGTCTATAAGCAGAAGGAGTGCTTTTTGTAAAGCGAATTTCTATGGTTCTTCAATGGGGCTAGGATGTAAACGTGTTTCTGCTTCAAAGGAAAGCAGCTAGGAGAAAGTTTCTTTTGCCAGTGTGTCAGGGACTTTGAAAGCTGCTGAATGGTGCAGGGGATTCCAGGCTAGGCCATTCCTGGCTGGGTCTACACGCAGAAGGAGTGCTTTTTCTAAACGGCATTTCTATGTTTCTTCAATGGGGATAGGATGTAAATGTGTTTCTGCTTCAAAGGAAAGCAGCTAGGAGAAAGTTTCTTTTGCCAGTGTGTGAGGGAGCTGGAACTCTGCCGAATGGTGTAGGGGATTCCAGGCTAGGCCATTCCTGGCTGGGTCTACACGCACAAGGAGTGCTTTTTCTAAACATCATAACTATGGTTCTTCAATGGGGCTAGGATGTAAACATGTTTCTGCTTCAAAAGAAAGCAGCTGGGATAAAGTTTCTTTTGCCACTGTGTGACACAGCTGGGAAGCTGCAGAATGGTGCAGGAGATTCCAGGCTAGGCCATTCCTGGCGGGGTCTATAAGCAGAAGGAGTGCTTTTTCTAACCGGCATTTCTATGGTTCTTCAATGGGGCTAGGATGTAAACGTGTTTCTGCTTCAAAGGAAAGCAGCTAGCAGAAAGATTCTTTTGCCAGTGTGTGAAGGAGCTGGAAAGCTGCAGAACGGTGCAGGGGATTCCAGGCTAGGCCATTCCTGGCTGGGTCTGTAAGCAGAAGGAGTGCTTTTTCTAAACGGCATTTCTATAGCTCTTCAATGGGGCTAGGATGTAAACGTGTTTCTGCTTCAAAGGAAAGCAGCTAGGAGAAAGTTTCTTTTGCCAGTGTGTGAGGGAGCTGGAAAGCTGCAGAATGGTGTAGGGGATTCCAGCCTAGGCCATTCCTGGTTTGATCTATAAGCAGAAGGAGTGCTTTTTCTAAACCGAATTTCTATGATTCTTCAATGGGGCTGGATGTAAACGTGTTTCTGCTTCAAAGGAAAGCAGCTAGGAGAAAGTTTCTTTTGCCAGTGTGTGAGGGAGATGGAAAGCTGCAGAATGGTGCAGGGGATTCCAGGCTAGGTCATTCCTGAGTGGGTCTATGAGCAGAATGAGTGCTTTTTCTAAACGGCATTTCTATGGTTCTTCAATGGGGGTAGGATGTAAACGTATTTCTGCTTCAGGGCAAAGCAGCTAGGAGAAAGTTTCTTTTGCCATTGTGTGAGGGAGCTGGAAAGCTGCAGAATGGAGCAGGGGATTCCAGGCTAGGCCATTCCTGACTGGGTCTATAAGCAGAAGGAGTGCTTTTTCTAAACGACATTTCTATGTTTCTTCAATGGGGCTAGGATGTAAACGCGTTTCTGCTTCAAAGGAAAGCAGCCAGGAGAAAGTTTCTTTTGCCAGTGTGTGAGGGAGTTGGAAATCAGCAGAACGGTGCAGGAAATTCCAGGCTAGGCCATTCTAGGCTGGGTCTGTGAGCAGAAGGAGTGCTTTTTCTAAATGGCATTTCTATGGTTCTTAAATGGGACTAGGATGTAAACGTGTTTCTGCTTCAAAGGAAAGCAGCTAGGAGAAAGCTTCTTTTGCCAGTGTGTGACACAGCTGGAAAGGTGCAGAATGGTGCAGGAGATTCCAGGCTAGGCCATTCCTGGCTGGGTGTATAAGCAGGAGTGCTTTTTCTAAACGGTATTTCTATGGTTCTTCAGTGGGGCTAGGATGTAAACGTGTTTCTGCTTCAAAGGAAAGCAGCTAGGAGAAAGTTTCTTTTGCCAGTGTGTGACGCAGCTGGAAAGCTGCAGAATGGTGTAGGGGATTCCAGGCTAGGTCATTCCTTACTGGGTCTACAAGCTCAATGAGTGCTTTTTACAAAGCGAATTTCTATGGTTCTTCAATAGGGCTAGGATGTAAACGTGTTTCTGCTTCAAAGGAAAGCAGCTAGGAGAAAGCTTCTTTTGCCAGTGTGTGACGCAGCTGGAGAGCTGCAGAATGGTGCAGGGGATTCCAGGCTAGGTCATTCCTGACTGGGTCTATAAGCAGAAGGAGTGCTTTTTCTAAACGGCATTTCTATGTTTCTTCAATGTGGGTACGATGTAAACGTGTTTCTGCTTCAAAGTTAAGCAGCTAGGAGAAAGTTTCTTTTGCCAGTGTGTGACGCAGCTGGAAAGCTGCAGAATGGTGTAGGGTATTCCAGGCCAGGTCATTCCTGGCTGGGACTATAAGCAGAAGGAGTGCTTTTTGTAAAGCAAATTTCTATGGTTCTTCAATGGGGCTAGGATGTAAACATGTTTCTCCTTCAAAGGAAAGCAGCTAGGAGAAAGTTTCTTTTGCCAGTGTGTGAGGGAGCTGGAAAGCTGCAGAATGGTGCGGGGGATTCGAGGCTAGGCCATTCCTGGCTGGCTCTATTAACCGTAGGGGTGCTTTTTCTTAACCGAATTTCTATAGTTTTTCAATGGGGATAGGATGTAAACGTGTTTCTGCTTCAAAGGAAAGCAGGTAGGAGAAAGTTTCTGTTGCTAGTGTGTGAGGGAGTTGGAAATCAGCAGAACGGTGCAGGAAATTCCAGGCGAGGCCATTCTAGGCTGGGTCTGTAAGCAGAAGGAGTGCTTTTTCTAAACGGTATTTCTATGGTTCTTCAATGGGGCTAGGATGTAAACGTGTTTCTGCTTCAAAGGAAAGCAGCTAGGAGAAAGCTTCTTTTGCCAGTGTGTGAGGGAGCTGGAGAGCTGCAGAATGGTGTAGGGGATTCCAGGCTAGGTCATTCCTGGCTGGGTCTAGAAGCAGAAGGAGTGCTTTTTCTAAACATTCTTGCTATGTTTCTTCAATGGGGCTAGGATGTAAACGTGTTTCTGCTTCGAAGGAAAGCAACTAGAAGAAAGTTTCTTTTGCCAGTAGGTGACGCAGCTGGAAAGCTGCAGAATGGTGTAGGGCATTCCAGGCTAGGTCATTCCAGACTGGGTCTATAAGCAGAAGGAGTGCTTTTTCTAAACGGCATTTCTATGTTTCTTCAATGGGGCTAGGATGTAAACGTGTTTCTGCTTCAAAGGAAAGCAGCTAGGAGAAAGTTTCTTTTGCCAGTGTGTGACGCAGCTGGAAAGCTGCAGAATGGTGGAGGGGATTCCAGGCTAGGTCATTCCTGACTGGGTCTATAAGCAGAAGGAGTGCTTTTTGTAACCGGCATTTCTATGTTTCTTCAATGTGGGTAGGATGTACACGTGTTTCTGCTTCAAAGGAAAGCAGCTAGGAGAAAGTTTTTTTTGCCAGTGTGTGAGGGAGCTGGAAAGCTGCAGAATGGTGTAGGGGATTCCAGGCTAGGCCATTCCTGACAGGGTCTATAAGCAGAAGGAGTGCTTTTTGTAAAGCGAAGTTCAATGGTACTTCAATGGGGCTAGGATGTTAACGTGTTTCTGCTTCAAAGGAAAGCAGCTAGGAGAACGTTTTTTTTGCCAGTGTGTGCCGCAGCTGGAAAGCTGCAGAATGGTGTAGGGGATTCCAGGCTAGGCCATTCCTGGATGGGTCTACACGCAGAAGGAGTGCGTATTCTAAACGGCATTTCTATGGTTCTTCAATGAGGCTAGGATGTAGATGTGTTTCTGCTTCAAAGGAAAGCAGCTAGGAGAAAGTTTCTTTTGCCAGTGTGTGACGCAGGTGGAACGCTGCAGAATGGTGTAGGGGATTCCAGGCTAGGTCATTCCTGGCTGGGTCTAGAAGCAGAAGGAGTGCTTTTTCTAAACATCCTTGCTATGTTTCTTCAATGGGGCTAGGATGTAAACGTGTTTCTGCTTCGAAGGAAAGCAGCTAGAAGAAAGTTTCTTTTGCCAGTAGGTGATGCAGCTGGAAAGCTGCAGAATGGTGTAGGGGATTCCAGGCTAGGTCATTCCAGACTGGGTCTATAAGCAGAAGGAGTGCTTTTTGTAAAGCGAATTTCTATGGTTCTTCAATGGGGATAGGATGTAAACGTGTTTCTGCTTCAAAGGAAAGCAGCTAGGAGAAAGTTTCTTTTGCCAGTGTGTGACGCAGCTGGAAAGCTGCAGAATGGTGTAGGGGATTCCAGGCCTGGTCATTCCTGGCTGGGACTATAACAGGAGGAGTGCTTTTTGTAAAGCAAATTTCTATGGTTCTTCAATGGGGCTAGTATGTAAACGTGTTTCTGCTTCAAAGGAAAGCAGCTAGGAGAAAGTTTCTTTTGCCAGTGTCTGAGGGAGCTGGAAAGCTGCAGAATCGTGCAGGGGATTCCAGGCTAGGCCATTCCTGGCTGGCTCTATTAACCGAAGGAGTTCTTTTTCTTAACCGAATTTCTATGGTTCTTCAATGGGGATAGGATGTAAATGTGTTTCTGCTTCAAAGGAAAGCAGCCAGGAGAAAGTTTCTTTTGCCAGTGTGTGACGCAGCTGGAAAGCTGCAGAATGGTGCAGGGGATTCCAGGCTAGGTCATTCCTGATTGGGTCTATAAGCAGAAGGATTGCTTTTTCTAACCGGCATTTCTATGTTTCTTCAATGGGGCTAGGATGTAAACGTGTTTCTGCTTCAAAGGAAAGCAGCTAGGAGAAAGTTTCTTTTGCCAGTGTGTGAGGGAGCTGGAAAGCTGCAGAATGGTGTAGGGGATTCCAGGCTAGGCCATTCCTGACTGGGTCTATTAGCAAAATGAGTGCTTTTTGTAAAGCAAATTTCTATGGTTCTTCAATAGGGATAGGATGTAAACGTGCTTCTGCTTCAAAGGAAAGCAGCTAGGAGAAAGCTTCTTTTGCCAGTGTGTGACGCAGCGGGAAAGCTTCAGAATGGTGTAGGGGATTCCAGGCTAGGTCATTCCTGGCTGGGTCTATAATCAGAAGGAGTGCTTTTTCTAAACAGCATTTCTATGGTTCTTCAATGGGGACAGGATGTAAACGTGCTTCTGCTTCAAAGGAAAGCAGCTAGGAGAAAGTTTCTTTTGCCAGTGTGTGAGGGAGCTGGAAAGCTGCAGAACGGTGCAGGAAATTCCAGGCTAGGCCATTCCTGGCTGGCACTATAAGCAGAATGAGTGCTTTTTCTAAACGGCATTTCTATGGTTCTTCAATGGGGCTAGGATGTAAACGTGTTTCTGCTTCAAAGGAAAGCAGCTAGGAGAAAGTTTCTTTTGCCAGTGTGTGACGCAGCTGGAAAGCTGCAGAATGGTGCAGGGGATTCCAGGCTAGGTCATTCCTGACTGGGTCTATAAGCAGAAGGATTGCTTTTTCTAAACCGAATTTCTATGTTTCTTCAATGGGGCTAGGATGTAAACGTGTTTCTGCTTCAAAGGAAAGCAGCTAGGAGAAAGTTTCTTTAGCCAGTGTTTGATGCAGCTGGAAAGCTGCAGAATGGTGCAGGGGATTCCAGGCTAGGTCATTCCTGACTGGGCCTATAAGCAGAAGGATTGCTTTTTCTAAACCGAATTTCTATGATTCTTCAATGTGGCTAGGATGTAAATGTGTTTCTGCTTCAAAGGAAAGCAGCTAGCAGAAAGTTTCTTTTGCCAGTGTGTCAGGGAGCTGGAAAGCTGCAGAATGGTGCAGGGGATTCCAGGCTAGGCCATTCCTGGATGGGTCTACACGCAGAAGGAGTGCGTATTCTAAACGGCATTTCTATGTTTCTTCAATGAGGCTAGGATGTAAACGTGTTTCTGCTTCAAAGGAAAGCAGCTAGGAGAAAGTTTCTTTTGCCAGTGTGTGACGCAGGTGGAACGCTGCAGAATGGTGTAGGGGATTCCAGGCTAGGTCATTCCTTGCTGGGTCTAGAAGCAGAAGGAGTGCTTTTTCTAAACATCCTTGCTATGTTTCTTCAATGGGGCTAGGATGTAAACGTGTTTCTGCTTCAAAGGAAAGCAGCTAGAAGAAAGTTTCTTTTGCCAGTAGGTGATGCAGCTGGAAAGCTGCAGAATGGTGTAGGGGATTCCAGGCTAGGTCATTCCAGACTGGGTCTATAAGCAGAAGGAGTGCTTTTTGTAAAGCGAATTTCTATGGTTCTTCAATGGGGATAGGATGTAAACGTGTTTCTGCTTCAAAGGAAAGCAGCTAGGAGAAAGTTTCTTTTGCCAGTGTGTGACGCAGCTGGAAAGCTGCAGAATGGTGTAGGGGATTCCAGGCCTGGTCATTCCTGGCTGGGACTATAACAGGAGGAGTGCTTTTTGTAAAGCAAATTTCTATTGTTCTTCAATGGGGCTAGTATGAAAACGTGTTTCTGCTTCAAAGGAAAGCAGCTAGGAGAAAGTTTCTTTTGCCAGTGTCTGAGGGAGCTGGAAAGCTGCAGAATCGTGCAGGGGATTCCAGGCTAGGCCATTCCTGGCTGGCTCTATTAACCAAAGGAGTTCTTTTTCTTAACCGAATTTCTATGGTTCTTCAATGGGGATAGGATGTAAATGTGTTTCTGCTTCAAAGGAAAGCAGCCAGGAGAAAGTTTCTTTTGCCAGTGTGTGACGCAGCTGGAAAGTTGCAGAATGGTGCAGGGGATTCCAGGCTAGGTCATTCCTGATTGGGTCTATAAGCAGAAGGATTGCTTTTTCTAACCGGCATTTCTATGTTTCTTCAATGGGGCTAGGATGTAAACGTGTTTCTGCTTCAAAGGAAAGCAGCTAGGAGAAAGTTTCTTTTGCCAGTGTGTGAGGGAGCTGGAAAGCTGCAGAATGGTGTAGGGGATTCCAGGCTAGGCCATTCCTGACTGGGTCTATTAGCAAAATGAGTGCTTTTTGTAAAGCAAATTTCTATGGTTCTTCAATAGGGATAGGATGTAAACGTGCTTCTGCTTCAAAGGAAAGCAGCTAGGAGAAAGCTTCTTTTGCCAGTGTGTGACGCAGCGGGAAAGCTTCAGAATGGTGTAGGGGATTCCAGGCTAGGTCATTCCTGGCTGGGTCTATAATCAGAAGGAGTGCTTTTTCTAAACAGCATTTCTATGGTTCTTCAATGGGGACAGGATGTAAACGTGCTTCTGCTTCAAAGGAAAGCAGCTAGGAGAAAGTTTCTTTTGCCAGTGTGTGAGGGAGCTGGAAAGCTGCAGAACGGTGCAGGAAATTCCAGGCTAGGCCATTCCTGGCTGGCACTATAAGCAGAATGAGTGCTTTTTCTAAACGGCATTTCTATGGTTCTTCAATGGGGCTAGGAAGTAAACGTGTTTCTGCTTCAAAGGAAAGCAGCTAGGAGAAAGTTTCTTTAGCCAGTGTGTGACGCAGCTGGAAAGCTGCAGAATGGTGTAGGGTATTCCAGGCTAGGCCATTCCTGACTGGGTCTACAAGCAGAAGGAGTGCCTTTTGTAAAGCGAATTTCTATGGTTCTTCAATAGGGATAGGATGTAAACGTGTTTCTGCTTCAAAGGAAAGCAGCTAGGAGAAAGTTTCTTTTGCCAGTGTGTGAGGGAGCTGGAAAGCTGCAGAATGGTGCAGGGGTTTCCAGGCTAGGTCATTCCTGACTGGGTCTATAAGCAGAAGGAGTGCTTTTTGTAAACCGAATTTCTATGGTTCTTCAATGGGGCTAGTATGTAGATGTGTTTCTGCTTCAAAGGAAAGCAGCTAGGAGAAAGTTTCTTTTGCCAGTGTGTGACTGTCATGGAGAGTAGCAAAGGCTCTCTAAGCTTTTGCTGTATTGTGTAGTTTCTAGTGCCTCACATTCAAGCCAGAAGCATCGAAAAACCAAAACAATCTTTCACTTGGCCTTGCTTTCCAGACAACAGGGTATTGTTTTGGTTAAGTAGAAACGACTTTCTCAAGCCTGCCCAGCACCTGCAGGTGGGCTGGCCTGAGGAGTGGTCTTTATATTGTTTAGGTAATGTTATCCAATTATGTAAGTTGCTTATTGTTTTTTACCAATGTATGTGAACAACGTAAAAGTGGTCTGAACTGTGGGCTAGTCCTATTTTGGAACATTATAAAAATGGTGGACAGGCCAGGATCGAGGCTTTTTGGCTTTTGGCCCTTGCGCTCTTGTCCTTGCCTTGCCTTGCCCTTCTGTGTTTTTCCAGCCTTTCTGGTTTTTTTTCCCGGACTTCTAACAACAACAAACTTCTAACAATCTAGCCTCGCCTCGGGCGGACACGCCGAGTCGCAGAGGCTAGGAAGCCTCCATGCATGGACCCTCATCGGGAGAAAGGGACTCCCTACCAAGTTACAAACTGTGAGTAGCTGACGAACTGTTAACTCAAACCTCAGAGACTCTAAAGAACTCTCTTTAAACATCATAGACTCTTTAATTTGCCATTTTCGGAAATGTTACTTTGATCTCAATCAAAAGAATTCACAGTGGTGGTGTAGTTTCGGGAAGAGGGAATTCGCATTCTTTGCAATAAATCACTGATAAAATAGTCAACGCCTCGCGTATTTTCCCCATAAACTCTGCCGCGAAACTGCGTTCCACGGCAGAATTGGTGGCAGCGGGCGATTGAGAAACTGAAGTAACAGCCGAGTTTAGAAATGGCTCAGTTCGGAAGGAGTTCTCCCGCAGCAGGAGATGCCAGTCTGCCAGATATCGCAGACGCTCTGTATGCCAGATTTGCTTCCGCTTTTGAATCGGCAAATCTAAGGAAAGCTGTGACAGCAACGGAGAATGAGCCTTTAGAGCAGATAAATGTTAGATCAGCTAATATAATCGTGTCTCTCTATGAAGCTTTTGGAGATGTCGAGGGAGTTGACAAAGAAAGTTTTTTTGATCTGGGCGTTGGCGTGTTCAGGTCTCAAGTTGAGGTAGAGGCTTGGAAATCAGAGGTTAAAAAGCTGAACGAAGTGATTGCCCGGCAAGAAGTACAATTGCTGAAAGTGCAGCAAGAGATCAAGTCGCTGCAGAGAGAGAGAGAGACAATGTTGAAAGACGCTATCAGACAAAGCTTGAGTTTTCGTGCAGAGCCTGAAGACAGGATGAGAGTTGTGGAGGAAAAGTTAGACAGCTTATTAAGACGAAAGTCGTGGTCCGGGAGCAGTTCAAGTACTCTGCGAACGCAGTCAACCGTTAGTTCCCGCGCGGACACACCGCAGCCGCGGTCGCGTATTGGGTCTCGGACAGAAACTCCTCAACCCTTGACCCGAACTCGAGAGTCAACCGGTTACTTGGGCTTGCCAACTTTTACTCCGATATGTCCTGAGAAGTCACAGCAGCCGGAAAGAGCCGGGGGCTCATTGGGGTTCGGTAACCACCCCCTCTCAGACCCAGGAGTCGCAACTCTTGCGCTCTCCGCCTAAGGTCTCTCGCACCGTACGCCTTCCCGCGAGCCCGACTTCTTTAAAATGTCGCCGGCAAGGCATCTTCCTTTGCCACTGAACCCTCAAACAGCGGCAGAGCTGCCCCTGTTGCCGCTAAAGCTATTTAGCTCGACACCGTGCCCTCGGGAGGTGCCCAGACAGCCTACCTTGCAGCCGGTCCAGCCAGCCACCGCTTTGCCTCAGCCGCAGCAGCCGGCTCAAGTCCCGGTGATTCCGCCGGCGAAGCCTCTGACGCCTCCGCCGATGCTGGCACCCCAGCCACCGGCGGAGCCGATAGCCCAGACACAGCCGCGATCATTGCCGTCGCAGCCACAAGTCCCGCAGCAACCGCTCGCAATGCCGCAGGCAACGGCTACAGTGCCGCTTTCCCCGGCACAACCGTCTCCTCAATCTCAGTCCGTTCCAGCGTTCCAGCAGGTCCCGATGCCGTCTCAAGGTCAACCATCGGCAGCGCCGCCACAGCCGCCATCTTCTCAACCATCTTCACAACAACCGCCATCTTCTCAACTGCCACGCCCCGAGCAGCCAGCGCTGAGCAGCACGCTTGCGCGCTGCCACACCGCGTCGCAGACTGCAGCTACGTCTATTGACAGCGACACGGAAGTGGAAGAGGTGCACGGCAAAATGAAGACCTACTCCGTGAATCCTCTCTTTGCGTCTGAAACTACGCAAGGACCGAAAGGAGGCAAAACTACAACCATGAAAATCAAACCGTACACAGCAACACAGTTAGATGATCTTAGGGAAACTTATTCCCGCATGCCTAATGAACCTATAATTGAGTATGTGTATCGCGTGGTGCAAAGGGGGGCGGAAAGGATTATCTTATCTTGTGAAGAGGTGGGGAGAACTAACTGGGGACCCGAGGTATTTCTTGGGGATGGTCCTGAGGGAGACCTTGCGTTGAGTGCTAGGATCTTTCACTGGGCTAGTGTTTATGAACCTTCAGATAGGGGTGAGCCTACAGAGTTTTGGATCAGATCCCCTGATGAGTTAAATGAAGCATTTACTATGGTTGCCTGTATCCAAGCTGTGAATCATAAGGGGTTATATGCACATGCAATGGATGCCCCAGTAGAGCCACAAAGGCTTGGACCCCTGATAAAGGGTATGCCTGGCTTCATAAAGGCTGAAGGCATTAGGATAAGGAGACAAATTGAGAATGCAATACAACAGAATGTTGAGCAAGGGCAAAGCTCACAAAGTGTAGTACATCATCCTATGTGGAGGGAAATGCTTACAGAACTAGCCACTCTAGGGAGACAAATGGGTTATCATGATCCGTTATCTGTGCCAGAATCTGTCTTTCAGAAGGAAAAGCAGTCTGGAGGCAGGAGCAGCTCTGCATCACGAGGAAAACACCAAACAGTGCGACATGCCTGGACATCTGGTAACCCTAATGAGAGTCCACGATCGAGCCCACGATCAAGTCCCAGGGGGAGCCCTGAGCTTAATCGTCGCTCTGAATCTGGAGTAATGTGGGTACCGAGTTCTCAAGGTAGGGGTGTAATCCCACTGCAGGAGCAGAAGTATGCAGTGAAACCTCGTGATGTGTTTCAGAGGAAACAGGTAGAGCGTGATCCTGTGAAGAATGAGCTCAGTACTGTAAGTAAAACCATGTTTGAGATGAAAAGACTGTTAGAACAGATACTGAAAGGAAATGGTGACGGAAAGGTGAAGCAGAACCGTAAGAAAGGCTCTGCAAACACGTCTCCTACCAAGTCAGGTTCTCCTGATCGGGGAGGGGATAAGAACAAATCAAAAAACTAGGTGTGGCGGTGAATGATTCAGGCCACACTCATCGCTCTGTTTCTGAATGTCGATGGTCTGAAAACCCTGAACCCTATGTCATGATTCCTACTGGACCAACTAGAGCTGCTGTCAAATACCTAATAGATACAGGTGCACAAATTACAGTGCTAAATGCAAAGCATCTGAAAATCTTGCCATCCCGGAGAAAGGTAAACATAACAGGTGTTACAGGACAACCTGAAACATGCTATTTAGCCAAAGCACAGCTGTGGCTACCTGGGGAGAAAAGAAGTACCCTGGTAGAGTTAGCATTGGGCTCGTGTAAACATAATATCCTTGGATTTGATGTTCCAGCAGGTAGAAGATGGTATCTTCCTGACGGAACATTATGGAGCTTTGGTGCTTATGAGGTGAGGAATAAGAGGCAAAGGTTAGTCCGGACTTGTGTTCGCTTATTGCAAACAGCTCCTCCATTGCCGAAGTCACACATTACTTGTGTTGCACAGTATCCACTGCCAGCTGCAGCTAAGCAAGGTATCACTGAAGTGATAGCTGATCTTGAGAAGAGACAGATTATCACTAGAACTCATTCTCCTTACAATTCACCTGTTTGGCCAGTCCGAAAACAGAATGGCCGATGGAGATTGACAGTAGATTTCCGGAAGCTAAATAGTAACACTCCTCCTCTTACTGCAGCAGTTCCTAGTCTTTTCGTCCACAGGGACAGCAATCCAAGCGGCTTCTCACACCTGGATGGCGACTCTAGACGTGAAGGACATGTTCTTCATGGTGCCATTGAGAGAAGAGGACAAACCACAGTTTGCTTTTACCTGGCAAGGTATTCAGTACACATTCAACAGTCTTCCACAAGGGTACAAACACAGCGCAACCATTGCACACAATGCACTTGCAGCTTTGCTTGACACTGTTCAACTTCCTAAGGATGTTAAGATGTACCATTACATTGATGATATCTTGGTGGGAGGGAATGACAAGGAGCAAGTTGGTGCAGTGGCTGAGAATATCCGAGAACTGTTGACTAGCCAGGGTTTGACCATTCCAAAGGAAAAGTGTCAAGGTCCAAGTCAAGAGGTAAAATTCCTGGGATCATGGTGGGTAGCAGGTGCAGTGTCTGTGCCAGACGACACTCTTCAGAGCATTGAAAAGGGCCAAATACCCCAAAATAGAAAAGAGTTACAACAGTTGTTGGGTACTCTGGGTTACTGGAGGAAACATATTCCAGGTTTCTCAGTAATTGCCCATCCTCTGTATGATTTGCTTAAGAAGAACAAGCATTGGGATTGGACTCCAGAACATTCTGATAGCCTGAGGTTTCTCAAGGATGAACTAAAGGCATATCAGAAGTTGGGGCCCTTACACCCAAAAGATGCCCTGAGGGCTGAATGGGGTTTCTCCACGAATGCCTCATACTGTGGAATTTTCCAGAGAGGACCCAATGGTCCTAGTAGAGCTCTCATGTTTTCCTCAACAGCATTCAAAGAGGCCGAAATTCGGTACTCGGATTGGGAAAAGGGACTTCTTTCCCTAACTCGAGCTGTTAAGGAAGCAGAAAAGCTTTGTACTACACAAGATATTGTAGTGCAAGGCCCATTTCCTCTGCTAAAAGCGATCCTTAAAGGATCTCCTCCACCAGAAGGAATTGCCCAAAAGGCTACTGTTAGAAAGTGGTATGCCTACTTAGAGGGAATTTCACAGCTGATGCCGCTGAAAGAGGGACCTACAAAGGTATCCGAAACTTCAGCAACCCATAAATCCTGATAAAGCTCTGCTTAGTCAGCCATATAAGCCTTCTCCTATTCAGGTAGCCCCTGAGATGACCGCAGACTCCGACAAATCGGGAGTGTGGTTCACAGATGCATCCTCTCGGAGGGTAGGGGCGAAGTGGCACTACAAAGCCGCTGCCTTGGAGATTGCTACAGGCCGGACCATCACTGAAGAAGGTGATGGCAGTGCACAGGTAGGGGAGTTGCGTGCTCTTATAATAGCAGCCGAGAAAGGAGCAACAACTATTTACACTGATTCTTATTCCACGTTCAAAGGCGCCACTGAGTGGATTTGCCAGTGGGAAGCGAATCAGTGGAAGGTGTCAGGTGCGGAAGTCTGGAGAGTCGAAGACTGGAAAAGGCTATTAGAGATTGGCCGATCCAGACCCCTCAAGGTTGGTTGGGTAGAAGGGCATTCCAAAAAGCAAACACCAGCTACCACCTGGAATAATCAAGCTGATTTCCTGGCAAAGATCAACATAGTGGATGAGGAGAAAAGAGAGTGGTGGAGATTAGCTGAGTGGCTTCATATTAAAAGAGGTCATTCAGGAAAAGCAGACCTTTACTTCGAGTGTAGGTCTAGAGGATGGCCAGTTTCTATGAGTACCTGTAAGGAACTCATTTCATCTTGTCCACAGTGCAGAATCAGGCTTAAAGCAAATCATCCCAATCTAGCTCCAGCACAGCATATCAGAGAGGACAAAAGGTTATGGAGCACATGGCAAGTTGACTATGTGGGTCCTTTAAAGCCCTCACACGGGAAGAAATACATACGGGTGGGGGTGGAGGTGGTTTCAGGATTAGTCATGGCTACAGCAACTAGTGCTGCCACAGGAGCTCAAACTATTGAGGTCTTGAAGCAGTGGTTTAGTGTCTTACCAATGCCAGAGTACATCCAAAGTGATAATGGATCTCACTTTACAGCATCTTCTGTACAAGACTGGGCTAAGGGTGAGGGGATTACATGGGTGTTCCATACTCCCTATTATCCTCAAGCTAATGGTATTGTAGAGAGAACAAATGCTCTGGTTAAGAAACATGCCATGGTATCCAAAGGTAACTGGGATAAACGCTTGCTATACGCAGTTTTCATTGTGAACAACAGATGGGGTAATTATGGTAGTCCTAAAATAAGGGCATTTTGTCCTGACGATCCAGTGGAGAATGTTAGTCATCCACCAGATAAATCTCAGCACTCTCAACAGTCATTACACAAATTACAGGTGGGACAACCAGTAATGGTAAACTTGCCTTCAATTGGAGTTGTGCCTATGACCCTGACAAAACCAAATGGGTTGTATGCTTGGGAAGCTACTGATGTAAGTGGGAAAACTCATCGTATCAGTGCACGATGGATTCTCCCAGACTTCTGAACTGCTTTTGCATATACCAGGTTTTCTGCTTTGTAAATATTCAATAAAGCTTTGTTTATTCAGGGGGGTGGGCATAAGTATTAGGTTAGTTTAAATTAGAGTTATGCTTATGTATTAGTTATGTTAAGAGTTAATTATAAGTTGTATTTCATTTTTGCTTTTTCGATTCTTGGCTTAATGTGAGCCAGGGGGTGGATTATGTCATGGAGAGTAGCAAAGGCTCTCTAAGCTTTTGCTATATTGTGTAGTTTCTAGTGCCTCACATTCAAGCCAGAAGCATCGAAAAACCAAAACAATCTTTCACTTGGCCTTGCTTTCCAGACAACAGGGTATTGTTTTGGTTAAGTAGAAACGACTTTCTCAAGCCTGCCCAGCACCTGCAGGTGGGCTGGCCTGAGGAGTGGTCTTTATATTGTTTAGGTAATGTTATCCAATTATGTAAGTTGCTTATTGTTTTTTACCAATGTATGTGAACAACGTAAAAGTGGTCTGAACTGTGGGCTAGTCCTATTTTGGAACATTATAAAAATGGTGGACAGGCCAGGATCGAGGCTTTTTGGCTTTTTGGCTTTTGGCCCTTGCGCTCTTGTCCTTGCCTTGCCTTGCCCTTCTGTGTTTTTCCAGCCTTTCTGGTTTTTTTTCCCGGACTTCTAACAACAACAAACTTCTAACAATCTAGCCTCACCTCGGGCGGACACGCCGAGTCGCAGAGGCTAGGAAGCCTCCATGCATGGACCCTCATCGGGAGAAAGGGACTCCCTACCAAGTTACAAACTGTGAGTAGCTGACGAACTGTTAACTCAAACCTCAGAGACTCTAAAGAACTCTCTTTAAACATCATAGACTCTTTAATTTGCCATTTTCAGAAATGTTACTTTGATCTCAATCAAAAGAATTCACAGTGGTGGTGTAGTTTCGGGAAGAGGGAATTCGCATTCTTTGCAATAAATCACTGATAAAATAGTCAACGCCTTGCGTATTTTCCCCATAAACTCTGCCGCGAAACTGCGTTCCACGACAGAGAAGCAGGTGGAACGCTGCAGAATGGTGTAGGGGATTCCAGGCTAGGCCATTCCTGGCTGGGTCTATAAGCAGAAGGAGTGCTTTTTCTAAACAGCATTTCTATGGTTCTTTAATGGGGCTAGGATGTAAACGTGTTTCTGCTTCAGGGGAAAGCAGCTAGGAGAAAGTTTCTTTTGCCAGTGTGTGAGGGAGCTGGAAAGCTGCAGAATGGTGGAGGAGATTCCAGGCTAGGCCATTCCTGGCTGGCACTATAAGCAGAATGAGTGCTTTTTCTAACGGCATTTCTATGGTTCTTCAATGGGGCTAGGATGTAAACGTGTTTCTGCTTCAAAGGAAAGCAGCTAGGAGAAAGTTTATTTTGCCAGTATGTGAGGGAGCTGGAAAGCTGCAGAATGGTGCAGGGGATTCCAGGCTAGGCCATTCCTGACAGGGTCTACAAGCAGAAGGAGTGCTTTTTCTAAACGGCATTTCTATGGTTCTTCAATGGGACTAGGATGTAAACGTGTTTCTGCTTCAAAGGAAAGCAGCTAGGAGAAAGTTTCTTTTGCCAGTGTGTGACACAGCTGGAAAGCTGCAGAATGGTGCAGGGGATTCCAGGCTAGGTCATTCCTGGCTGGGTCTATAAGGAGAAGGAGTGCTTTTTCTAAACACCATTTCCATGGTTCTTCAATGGGGACAGGATGTAAACATGTTTCTGCTTCAAAGGAAAGCAGCTAGGAGGAAGTTTCTTCTGCCAGTGTGTGAGGGAGCTGGAAAGCTGCAGAACGGTGCAGGGAATTCCAGGCTAGGCCATTCCTGGCTGGGTCTATAAGCAGAAGGAGTGCTTTTTCTAAACGGCATTTCTATGGTTCTTCAATGGGGCTAGGATGTAAACGTGTTTCTGCTTCAAGGGAAAGCAGCTAGGAGAAAGTTTCTTTTGCCAGTGTGTGACGCAGCTGGAAAGCTGCAGAAAGGTGTAGGGGATTCCAGGCTAGGTCATTCCTGACTGAGTCTATAAGCAGAAGGAGTGCTTTTTCTAAACGGCATTTCTATGGTTCTTCAATGGGGCTAGGATGTAAACGTGTTTCTGCTTCAAAGGAAAGCAGCTAGGAGAAAGTTTCTTTTGCCAGTGTGTGACGCAGCTGGAAAGCTGCAGAACGGTGCAGGGGATTCCAGGCTAGGTCATTCCTGACTGGCTCTATAAGCAGAAGGAGTGCTTTTTATAATCGGCATTTCTATGGTTCTTCAATAGGGATAGGATGTAAACGTGTTTCTGCTTCAAAGGAAAGCAGCTAGGAGAAAGTTTCTTTTGCCAGTGTGTGAGGGAGCTGGAAAGCTGCAGAATGGTGCAGGGAATTCCAGGCTAGGCCATTCCTGGCTGGGTCTGTAAGCAGAAGGAGTGCTTTTTCTAAACGGCATTTCTATGGTTCTTCAATGGGGCTAGGATGTAAACGTGTTTCTGCTTCAAAGGAAAGCAGCTAGGAGAAAGTTTCTTCTGCCAGTATGTGACACAGCTGGAAAGCTGCAGAATGGTGTAGGGGATTCCAGGCTAGGTCATTCCTGACTGGGTCTACAAGCAGAAGGAGTGCCTTTTGTAAAGCGAATTTCTATGGTTCTTCAAAGGGATAGGATGTAAACGTGTTTCTGCTTCAAAGGAAAGCAGCTAGGAGAAAGTTTCTTTTGCCAGTGTGTGAGTGAGCTGGAAAGCTGCAGAATGGTGCAGGAGATTCCAGGCTAGGCCATTCCTGGCTGGGTCTGTAAGCAGAAGGAGTGCTTTTTGTAAAGCGAATTTCTATGGTTCTTCAATGGGGCTAGGATGTAAACGTATTTCTGCCTCAAAGGAAAGCAGCTAGGAGAAAGTTTCTTTTGCCATTGTGTGAGGGAGCTGGAAAGCTGCAGAATGGTGCAGGGGATTCCAGGCTAGGCCATTCCTGACTGGGCCTATAAGCAGAAGGAGTGCTTTTTGTAAACCGAATTTATATGGTACTTCAATGGGGCTAGGATGTAAACGTGTTTCTGCTTCAAAGTAAAGCAGCTAGGAGAAAGTTTCTTTTGCCAGTGTGTGACGCAGCTGGAAAGCTGCAGAATGGTGCAGGGGATTCCAGGCTAGGCTATTCCTGGCTGGGTCTATAAGGAGAAGGAGTACTTTTTGTAAACCGAATTTCTATGGTTCTTCAAAGGGGCTAGGATGTAAACGTGTTTCTGCTTCAAAGGAAAGCAGGTAGGAGAAAGTTTCTTTTGCCAGTGTGTGAGGGAGCTGGAAAACTGCAGAATGGTGTAGGGGATTCCAGGCTAGGTCATTCCTGACTGCGTCTATAAGCAGAATGAGTGCTTTTTGTAAAGCAAATTTCTATGGTTCTTCAAAGGGGCTAGGATGTAAACGTGTTTCTGCTTCAAAGGAAAGCAGCTAGGAGAATATTTCTTTTGCCAGTGTGTGACACAGCTGGAAAGCTGCAGAATGGTGCAGGGGATTCCAGGCTAGGCCATTCCTGGATGGGTCTACACGCACACGGAGTGCGTATTCTAAACGGCATTTCTATGTTTCTTCAATGGGGCTAGGATGTAAACGTGTTTCTGCTTCAAAGGAAAGCAGCTAGGAGAAAGTTTCTTTTGCCAGTGTGTGATGCAGCTGGAAAGCTGCAGAATGGTGCAGGGGATTCCAGGCTAGGCCATTCCTGGCTGGGTCTATAAGCAGAAGGAGTGCTTTTTGTAAAGCGAATTTCTATGTTTCTTCAAAGGGGCTAGGATGTAAACGTGTTTCTGCTTCAAAGGAAAGCAGCTAGGAGAAAGTTTCTTTTGCCAGTGTGTGAGGGAGCTGGAAAGCTGCAGAATGGTGCAGGAGATTCCAGTCTAAGCCATTCCTGGCTGGGTCCACAAGCAGAAGGAGTGCTTTTTCTAAACGGCATTTCTATGGTTCTTCAATGGGACTAGCATGTAAACGTGATTCTGCTTCAAAGGAAAGCAGCTAGGAGAAAGTTTCTTTAGCCAGTGTGTGACGCAGCTGGAAAGCTGCAGAACGGTGCAGGGGATTCCAGGCTAGGTCATTCCTGACTGGGTCGATAAGCAGAAGGAGTGCTTTTTGTAAAGCGTATTTCTATGGTTCTTCAATGGAGCACGGATGTAGATGTGTTTCTGCTTCAAAGGAAAGCAGCTAGGAGAAAGTTTCTTTTGCCAGTGTGTGACGCAGCGGGAAAGCTGCAGAATGGTGTAGGGGATTCCAGGCTAGGTCATTCCTGGATGGGTCTATAAGCAGAAGGAGTGCTTTTTCTAAACGGTATTTCTATGGTTCTTCAGTGGGGCTAGGATGTAAATGTGTTTCGGCTTCAAAGGAAAGCAGCTAGGAGTAAGTTTCTTTTGCCAGTCTGTGAGGGAGCTGGAAAGCTGCAGAATGGTGTAGGGGATTCCAGGCTAGGCCATTCCTGATGGGTCTATAAGCAGAAGGAGTGCTGTTTCTAAACGGCATTTCTATGGTTCTTCAATGGGGCTAGGTTTTAAACGTGTTTATGCTTCAAAGGAAAGCAGCTAGGAGAAAGTTTCTTTTGCCAGTGTGTGAGGGAGTTGGAAAGCTGCAGAACGGTGGAGGATATTCCAGGCTAGGCCATTCCTGGCTAGGTCTATAAGCAGAAGGAGTGCTTTTTCGAAACGGTATTTCTATGTTTCTTCAGTGGGGTAGGATGTAAATGTGTTTCTGCTTCAAAGGAAAGCAGCTAGGAGAAAGTTTCTTTTGCCAGTGAGTGACGCAGCTGGAAAGCTGCAGAATGGTGTAGGGGATTCCAGGCTAGGCCATTCCTGGCTGGGTCTGTAAGCAGAAGGAGTGCTTTTTGTAAAGCGAATTTCTATGGTTCTTCAATGGGGCTAGGATGTAAACGTGTTTCTGCTTCAAAGGAAAGCAGCTAGGTGAAAGTTTCTTTTGCCAGTATGTGACGCAGCTGGAAAGCTGCAGAATGGTGCAGGGGATTCCAGGCTAGGCCATTCCTGACTGGGTCTACACGCAGAAGGAGTGCGTATTCTAAACGGCATTTCTATGGCTCTTCAATGGGACTAGGATGTAAACGTGTTTCTGCTTCAAAGGAAAGCAGCTAGGAGAAAGATTCTTTAGCCAGTGTGTGAAGCAGCTGGAAAGCTGCAGAATGGTGTAGGGGATTCCAGGCTAGGCCATTCCTGATGGGTCTATAAGTAGAAGGAGTGCTTTTTGTAAAGCGAATTTCTATGTTTCTTCAAAGGGGCTAGGATGTAAACGTGTTTCTGCTTCAAAGGAAAGCAGCTAGGAGAAAGTTCCTACTGCCAGTGTGTGAGGGAGCTGGAACGCTGCAGAATGGTGCAGGGGATTCCAGGCTAGGCAATTCATAGATGGGTCTACACGCAGAAGGAGTGCGTATTCTAAACGGCATTTCTATGGCTCTTCAATGGGGCTAGGATGTAAACGTGTTTCTGCTTCAAAGGAAAGCAGCTAGGAGAAAGTTTCTTTAGCCAGTGTGTGACGCAGCTGGAAAGCTGCAGAATGGTGCAGGGGATTCCAGGCTAGGCCATTCCTGGCTGGGTCTATAAGCAGAAGGAGTGCTTTTTGTAAAGCGAATTTCTATGTTTCTTCAAAGGGGCTAGGATGTAAACGTGTTTCTGCTTCAAAGGAAAGCAGCTAGGAGAAAGTTTCATTTGCCAGTGTGTGACGCAGCTGGAAAGCTGCAGAATGGTGTAGGGGATTCCAGGCTAGGTCATTCCTGACTGGGTCTATAAGCAGAAGGAGTGCCTTTTGTAAAGCGAATTTCTATGGTTCTTCAATGGGGATAGGATGTAAACGTGTTTCTGCTTCAAAGGAAAGCAGCTAGGAGAATATTTCTTTTGCCAGTGTGTGACACAGCTGGAAAGCTGCAGAATGGTGCAGGGGATTCCAGGCTAGGCCATTCCTGATGGGTCTATAAGCAGAAGGAGTGCTTTTTGTAAAGCGAATTTCTATGTTTCTTCAAAGGGGCTAGGATGTAAACGTGTTTCTGCTTCAAAGGAAAACAGCTAGGAGAAAGTTTCTTTTGCCAGTGTGTGACACAGCTGGAAAGCTGCAGAATGGTGCAGGGGATTCCAGGCTAGGACATTCCTGACTGGGTCTATAAGAAGAAGGAGTGCTTTTTGTAAAGCGAATTTCTATGGTTCTTCAATGGGGCTAGGATGTAAACGTGTTTCTGCTTCAAAGGAAAGCAGCTAGGAGAAAGTTTCTTTTGCCAGTGTGTGAGGGAGCTGGAAAGCTGCAGAATGGTGCAGGAGATTCCAGCCTAAGCCATTCCTGGCTGGGTCCACAAGCAGAAGGAGTGCTTTTTCTAAACGGCATTTCTATGGTTCTTCAATGGGACTAGCATGTAAACGTGATTCTGCTTCAAAGGAAAGCAGCTAGGAGAAAGTTTCTTTAGCCAGTGTGTGACGCAGCTGGAAAGCTGAAGAATGGTGCAGGGGATTCCAGGCTAGGTCATTCCTGACTGGGTCGATAAGCAGAAGGAGTGCTTTTTGTAAAGCGTATTTCTATGGTTCTTCAATGGGGCACGGATGTAGATGTGTTTCTGCTTCAAAGGAAAGCAGCTAGGAGAAAGTTTCTTTTGCCAGTGTGTGACGCAGCGGGAAAGCTGCAGAATGGTGTAGGGGATTCCAGGCTAGGTCATTCCTGGATGGGTCTATAAGCAGAAGGAGTGCTTTTTCTAAACAGCATTTCTATGGTTCTTCAATAGGGATAGGATGTAAACATGTCTCTGCTTCAAAGGAAAGCAGCTAGGAGAAAGTTTCTTTTGCCAGTGTGTGAGGGAGCTGGAAAGCTGCAGAACGGTGCAGGAAATTCCAGGCTAGGCCATTCCTGGCTGGGTCTATAAGCAGAAGGAGTGCTTTTTCTAAACGGTATTTCTATGGTTCTTCAGTGGGGCTAGGATGTAAATGTGTTTCGGCTTCAAAGGAAAGCAGCTAGGAGAAAGTTTCTTTTGCCAGTCTGTGAGGGAGCTGGAAAGCTGCAGAATGGTGTAGGGGATTCCAGGCTAGGCCATTCCTGGCTGGGTCTATAAGCAGAAGGAGTGCTGTTTCTAAACGGCATTTCTATGGTTCTTCAATGGGGCTAGGTTTTAAACGTGTTTATGCTTCAAAGGAAAGCAGCTAGGAGAAAGTTTCTTTTGCCAGTGTGTGAGGGAGTTGGAAAGCTGCAGAACGGTGGAGGAGATTCCAGGCTAGGCCATTCCTGGCTGGGTCTATAAGCAGAAGGAGTGCTTTTTCTAAACGGTATTTCTATGTTTCTTCAGTGGGGTAGGATGTAAATGTGTTTCTGCTTCAAAGGAAAGCAGCTAGGAGAAAGTTTCTTTTGCCAGTGAGTGACGCAGCTGGAAAGCTGCAGAATGGTGTAGGGGATTCCAGGCTAGGCCATTCCTGGCTGGGTCTATAAGCAGAATGAGTGCTTTTTGTAACGGCATTTCTATGGTTCTTCAATGGGGCTAGGATGTAAACGTGTTTCTGCTTCAAAGGAAAGCAGCTAGGAGAAAGTTTCTTTTGCCAGTATGTGAGGGAGCTGGAAAGCTGCAGAATGGTGCAGGGGATTCCAGGCTAGGCCATTCCTGACAGGGTCTACAAGCAGAAGGAGTGCTTTTTCTAAACGGCATTTCTATGGTTCTTCAATGGGGACAGGATGTAAACGTGTTTCTGCTTCAAAGGAAAGCAGCTAGGAGAAAGTTTCTTCTGCCAGTGTGTGAGGGAGCTGGAAAGCTGCAGAATGGTGCAGGGGATTCCAGGCTAGGCCATTCCTGGCTGGGTCTATAAGCAGAAGGAGTGCTTTTTCTAAACGGCATTTCTATGGTTCTTTAATGGGGCTAGGATGTAAACATGTTTCTGATTCAAAGGAAAGCAGCTAGGAGAAAGTTTCTTTTGCCAGTGTGTGACGCAGCTGGAAAGCTGCAGAATGGTGCAGGGGATTCCAGGCTAGGCCATTCCTGGATGGGTCTGCACGCAGAAGGAGTGCGTGTTCTAAACGGCATTTCTATGGCTCTTCAATGGGGCTAGGATGTAAACGTGTTTCTGCTTCAAAGCAAAGCAGCTAGGAGAAAGTTTCTTTAGCCTGTGTGTGACGCAGCTGGAAAGCTGCAGAATGGTGCAGGGGATTCCAGGCTAGGTCATTCCGGATGGGTCTATAAGCAGAAGGAGTGCTTTTTGTAAAGCGAATTTCTATGTTTCTTCAAAGGGGCTAGGATGTAAACGTGTTTCTGCTTCAAAGGAAAGCAGCTAGGAGAAAGTTTCTTTTGCCAGTGTGTGACACAGCTGGAAAGCTGCAGAACGGTGCAGGGGATTCCAGGCTAGGCCATTCCTGGCTGGGTCTACAAGCAGAAGGAGTGCTTTTTCTAAACGGCATTTCTATGTTTCTTCAATGGGGCTAGGATGTAAACGTGTTTCTGCTTCAAAGGAAAGCAGCTAGGAGAAAGTTTCTTTTGCCAGTGTGTGATGCAGCTGGAAAGCTGCAGAATGGTGCAGCGGATTCCAGGCTAGGCCATTCCTGACTGGGTCTATAAGCAGAAGGAGTGCTTTTTGTAAAGCGAATTTCTATGTTTCTTCAATGGGGCTAGGATGTAAACGTGTTTCTGCTTCAAAGGAAAGCAGCTAGGAGAAAGTTTCTTTTGCCAGTGTGTGACGCAGCTGGAAAGCTGCAGAATGGTGCAGGGGATTCCAGGCTAGGTCATTCCTGACTGGGTCTATAAGCAGAAGGATTGCCTTTTGTAAAGCGAATTTCTATGGTTCTTCAATAGGGATAGGATGTAAACGTGTTTCTGCTTCAAAGGAAAGCAGCTAGGAGAAAGTTTCTTTTGCCAGTGTGTGAGGG
Source organism: Pogoniulus pusillus (assembly GCF_015220805.1). Taxonomy (NCBI): domain Eukaryota; kingdom Metazoa; phylum Chordata; class Aves; order Piciformes; family Lybiidae; genus Pogoniulus; species Pogoniulus pusillus. The sequence goes on along the minus strand of NW_026974542.1, from coordinate 59,476 downwards.
AGCTGGAAAGCTGCAGAATGGTGCAGGAGATTCCAGGCTAAGCCATTCCTGGCTGGGTCTACAAGCAGAAGGAGTGCTTTTTCTAAACGGCATTTCTATGATTCTTCAATGGGACTAGCATGTAAACGTGATTCTGCTTCAAAGGAAAGCAGCTAGGAGAAAGTTTCTTTAGCCAGTGTGTGACGCAGCTGGAAAGCTGCAGAATGGTGGAGGAGATTCCAGGCTAGGCCATTCCTGGCTGGCACTATAAGCAGAAAGAGTGCTTTTTCTAAACGGCATTTCTATGGTTCTTCAATGGGGCTAGGATGTAAACGTGTTTCTGCTTCAAAGGAAAGCAGCTAGGAGAAAGTTTCTTCTGCCAGTGTGTGACGCAGCTGGAAAGCTGCAGAATGGTGTAGGGGATTCCAGGCTAGGTCATTCCTGACTGGGTCTATAAGCACAAGGAGTGCCTTTTGTAAAGCGAATTTCTATGGTTCTTCAATAGGGATAGGATGTAAACGTGTTTCTGCTTCAAAGGAAAGCAGCTAGGAGAAAGTGTCTTTTGCCAGTGTGTGAGGGAGCTGGAAAGCTGCAGAATGGTACAGGAGATTCCAGGCTAAGCCATTCCTGGCTGGGTCTACAAGCAGAAGGAGTGCTTTTTCTAAACGGCATTTCTATGGTTCTTCAATGGGGACAGGATGTAAACATGTTTCTGCTTCAAAGGAAAGCAGCTAGGAGAAAGTTTCTTTTGCCAGTGTGTGAGGGAGTTGGAAAGCTGCAGAATGGTGGAGGAGATTCCAGGTTGGGCCATTCCTGGCTGGCACTATAAGCAGAATGATTGCTTTTTCTAAGCGGCATTTCTATGGTTCTTCAATGGGGACAGGATGTAAACGTGTTTCTGCTTCAAAGGAAAGCAGCTAGGAGGAAGTTTCTTCTGCCAGTGTGTGAGGGAGCTGGAAAGCTGCAGAACGGTGCAGGAAATTCCAGGCTAGGCCATTCCTGGCTGGGTCTATAAGCAGAAGGAGTGCTTTTTCTAAACGGCATTTCTATGGTTCTTCAATGGGGCTAGGATGTAAACGTGTTTCTGCTTCAAAGGAAAGCAGCTAGGAGAAAATTTCTTTTGCCAGTGTGTGACGCAGCTGGAAAGCTGCAGAACGGTGCAGGGGATTCCAGCCTAGGTCATTCCTGACTGGCTCTATAAGAAGAAGGATTGCTTTTTGTAAACGGTATTTCTATGGTTCTTCAATAGGGATAGGATGTAAACGTGTTTCTGCTTCAAAGGAAAGCAGCTAGGAGAAAGTTTCTTTTGCCAGTGTGTGAGGGAGTTGGAAAGCTGCAGAATGGTGCAGGAGATTCCAGGCTAGGCCATTCCTGATGGGTCTATAAGCAGAAGGAGTTCTTTTTCTAAAGCGAATTTCTAGGTTTCTTAAAAGGGGCTAGGATGTCAACGTGTTTCTGCTTCAAAGGAAAGCAGCTAGGAGAAAGTTTCTTTTGCCAGTGTGTGAGGGAGCTGGAAAGCTGCAGGACGGTGCAGGAAATTCCAGGCTAGGCCATTCCTGGCTGGGTCTATAAGCAGAAGGAGTGCTTTTTCTAAACGGCATTTCTATGGTTCTTCAATGGGGCTAGGATGTAAACGTGTTTCTGCTTCAAAGGAAAGCAGCTAGGAGAAAGTTTCTTTTGCCAGTGTGTGACGGAGCTGGAAAGCTGCAGAATGGTGCAGGAAATTCCAGGCTAGGCCATTCCTGGCTGAGTCTGTAAGCAGAAGGAGTGCTTGTTCTATAACGGCATTTCTATGGTTCTTCAGTGGGGCTAGGATGTAAATGCGTTCCAGCTTCAAAGGAAAGCAGCTAGGAGAAAGTTTCTTCTGCCAGTGTGTGACACAGCTGGACAGCTGCAGAATGGTGTAGGGGATTCCAGGATAGGTCATTCCTGACTGGGTCTACAAGCAGAAGGAGTGCTTTTTGTAAAGCGAATTTCTATGGTTCTTCAATAGGGATAGGATGTAAATGTGTTTCTACTTCAAAGGAAAGCAGCTAGGAGAAAGTTTCTTTTGCCAGTGTGTCAGTGATCTGGAAAGCTGCAGAACGGTGCAGGAGATTCCAGGCTAGGCCATTCCTGGCTGGGTCTGTAAGCAGAAGGAGTGCTTTTTCTAAAGAGCATTTCTATGGTTCTTCAATGGGGCTAGGATGTAAACGTGTTTCTGCCTCAAAGGAAAGCAGCTAGGAGAAAGTTTCTTTTGCCATTGTGTGAGGGAGCTGGAAAGCTGCAGAATGGTGCAGGGGATTCCAGGCTAGGCCATTCCTGACTGGGCCTATAAGCAGAAGGAGTGCTTTTTGTAAACCGAATTTATATGGTACTTCAATGGGGCTAGGATGTAAATGTGTTTCTGCTTCAAAGGAAAGCAGCTAGGAGAAAGTTTCTTTTGCCAGTGTGTGACGCAGCTGGAAAGCTGCAGAATGGTGCAGGGGATTCCAGGCTAGGCTATTCCTGGCTGGGTCTATAAGGAGAAGGAGTGCTTTTTGTAAACCGAATTTCTATGGTTCTTCAATGGGGCTAGGATGTAAACGTGTTTCTGCTTCAAAGGAAAGCAGCTAGGAGAAAGTTTCTTTTGCCAGTGTGTGAGGGAGCTGGAAAGCTGCGGAATGGTGCAGGGGATTCCAGGCTAGGCCATTCCTGACTGGGTCTACAAGCAGAAGGAGTGCTTTTTCTATCCGGCATTTCTATGTTTCTCAATGGGGCTAGGATGTAAACGTGTTTCTACTTCAAAGGAAAGCAGCTAGGAGAAAGTTTCTTTTGCCAGTGTGTGAGGGAGCTGGAAAGCTGCAGAATGGTGCAGGGGATTCCAGGCTAGGCCATTCCTGGCTGGGTCTATAAGCAGAAGGAGTGCTTTTTGTTAACCGAATTTCTATGTTTCTTCAATGGGGCTAGGATGTAAACGTGTTTCTGCTTCAAAGGAAAGCAGCTAGGAGAAAGTTTCTTTGCCAGTGTGTGCCGCAGCTGGAAAGCTGCAGAATGGTGTAGGGGATTCCAGGCTAATCATTCCTGGCTGGGTCTATAAGCAGAAGGAGTGCCTTTTGTAAAGCGAATTTCTATGGTTCTTCAATAGGGATAGGATGTGTACGTGTTTCTGATTCAAAGGAAAGCAGCTAGGAGAAAGTTTCTTTTGCCAGTGTGTGAGGGAGCTGGAAAGCTGCAGAATGGTGCAGGAGATTCCAGTCTAAGCCATTCCTGGCTGGGTCTACAAGCAGAAGTAGTGCTTTTTCTAAACGGCATTTCTATGGTTCTTCAATGGGAGTAGGATGTAAACGTGTTTCTGCTTCAAAGGAAAGCAGCTAGGAGAAAGTTTCTTTTGCCAGTGTGTGACACAGCTGGAAAGCTGCAGAACGGTGCAGGGGATTCCAGGCTAGGCCATTCCTGATGGGTCTATAAGCAGAAGGAGTGCTTTTTGTAAAGCGAATTTCTATGTTTCTTCAAAGGGGCTAGGATGTAAACGTGTTTCTGCTTCAAAGGAAAGCAGCTAGGAGAAAGTTTCTTTTGCCAGTGTGTGACGCAGCTGGAAAGCTGCAGAATGGTGTAGGGGATTCCAGGCTAGGTCATTCCTGACTGGGTCTATAAGCACAAGGAGTGCCTTTTGTAAAGCGAATTTCTATGGTTCTTCAATAGGGATAGGATGTAAACGTGTTTCTGCTTCAAAGGAAAGCAGCTAGGAGAAAGTGTCTTTTGCCAGTGTGTGAGGGAGCTGGAAAGCTGCAGAATGGTACAGGAGATTCCAGGCTAAGCCATTCCTGGCTGGGTCTACAAGCAGAAGGAGTGCTTTTTCTAAACGGCATTTCTATGGTTCTTCAATGGGGACAGGATGTAAACATGTTTCTGCTTCAAAGGAAAGCAGCTAGGAGAAAGTTTCTTTTGCCAGTGTGTGAGGGAGTTGGAAAGCTGCAGAATGGTGGAGGAGATTCCAGGCTAGGCCATTCCTGGCTGGCACTATAAGCAGAATGATTGCTTTTTCTAAGCGACATTTCTATGGTTCTTCAATGGGGACAGGATGTAAACGTGTTTCTGCTTCAAAGGAAAGCAGCTAGGAGGAAGTTTCTTCTGCCAGTGTGTGAGGGAGCTGGAAAGCTGCAGAACGGTGCAGGGAATTCCAGGCTAGGCCATTCCTGGCTGGGTCTATAAGCAGAAGGAGTGCTTTTTCTAAACGGCATTTCTATGGTTCTTCAATGGGGCTAGGATGTAAACGTGTTTCTGCTTCAAAGGAAAGCAGCTAGGAGAAAATTTCTTTTGCCAGTGTGTGACGCAGCTGGAAAGCTGCAGAACGGTGCAGGGGATTCCAGCCTAGGTCATTCCTGACTGGCTCTATAAGAAGAAGGATTGCTTTTTGTAAACGGTATTTCTATGGTTCTTCAATAGGGATAGGATGTAAACGTGTTTCTGCTTCAAAGGAAAGCAGCTAGGAGAAAGTTTCTTTTGCCAGTGTGTGAGGGAGTTGGAAAGCTGCAGAATGGTGCAGGAGATTCCAGGCTAGGCCATTCCTGATGGGTCTATAAGCAGAAGGAGTTCTTTTTCTAAAGCGAATTTCTAGGTTTCTTAAAAGGGGCTAGGATGTCAACGTGTTTCTGCTTCAAGGGAAAGCAGCTAGGAGAAAGTTTCTTTTGCCAGTGTGTGAGGGAGCTGGAAAGCTGCAGGACGGTGCAGGAAATTCCAGGCTAGGCCATTCCTGGCTGGGTCTATAAGCAGAAGGAGTGCTTTTTCTAAACGGCATTTCTATGGTTCTTCAATGGGGCTAGGATGTAAACGTGTTTCTGCTTCAAAGGAAAGCAGCTAGGAGAAAGTTTCTTTTGCCAGTGTGTGACGGAGCTGGAAAGCTGCAGAATGGTGCAGGAAATTCCAGGCTAGGCCATTCCTGGCTGAGTCTGTAAGCAGAAGGAGTGCTTGTTCTATAACGGCATTTCTATGGTTCTTCAGTGGGGCTAGGATGTAAATGCGTTCCAGCTTCAAAGGAAAGCAGCTAGGAGAAAGTTTCTTCTGCCAGTGTGTGACACAGCTGGACAGCTGCAGAATGGTGTAGGGGATTCCAGGATAGGTCATTCCTGACTGGGTCTACAAGCAGAAGGAGTGCCTTTTGTGAAGCGAATTTCTATGGTTCTTCAATAGGGATAGGATGTAAATGTGTTTCTACTTCAAAGGAAAGCAGCTAGGAGAAAGTTTCTTTTGCCAGTGTGTCAGTGATCTGGAAAGCTGCAGAACGGTGCAGGAGATTCCAGGCTAGGCCATTCCTGGCTGGGTCTGTAAGCAGAAGGAGTGCTTTTTCTAAAGAGCATTTCTATGGTTCTTCAATGGGGCTAGGATGTAAACGTGTTTCTGCCTCAAAGGAAAGCAGCTAGGAGAAAGTTTCTTTTGCCATTGTGTGAGGGAGCTGGAAAGCTGCAGAATGGTGCAGGGGATTCCAGGCTAGGCCATTCCTGACTGGGCCTATAAGCAGAAGGAGTGCTTTTTGTAAACCGAATTTATATGGTACTTCAATGGGGCTAGGATGTAAATGTGTTTCTGCTTCAAAGGAAAGCAGCTAGGAGAAAGTTTCTTTTGCCAGTGTGTGACGCAGCTGGAAAGCTGCAGAATGGTGCAGGGGATTCCAGGCTAGGCTATTCCTGGCTGGGTCTATAAGGAGAAGGAGTACTTTTTGTAAACCGAATTTCTATGGTTCTTCAATGGGGCTAGGATGTAAACGTGTTTCTGCTTCAAAGGAAAGCAGGTAGGAGAAAGTTTCTTTTGCCAGTGTGTGAGGGAGCTGGAAAGCTGCGGAATGGTGCAGGGGATTCCAGGCTAGGCCATTCCTGACTGGGTCTACAAGCAGAAGGAGTGCTTTTTCTATCCGGCATTTCTATGTTTCTCAATGGGGCTAGGATGTAAACGTGTTTCTGCTTCAAAGGAAAGCAGCTAGGAGAAAGTTTTTTTTGCCAGTGTGTGAGGGAGCTGGAAAGCTGCAGAATGGTGCAGGGGATTCCAGGCTAGGCCATTCCTGGCTGGGTCTATAAGCAAAAGGAGTGCTTTTTGTTAACCCAAATTCTATGTTTCTTCAATGGGGCTAGGATGTAAACGTGTTTCTGCTTCAAAGGAAAGCAGCTAGGAGAAAGTTTCCTTTGCCAGTGTGTGCCACAGCTGGAAAGCTGCAGAATGGTGTAGGGGATTCCAGGCTAATCATTCCTGGCTGGGTCTATAAGCAGAAGGAGTGCCTTTTGTAAAGCGAATTTCTATGGTTCTTTAATAGGGATAGGATGTGTACGTGTTTCTGATTCAAAGGAAAGCAGCTAGGAGAAAGTTTCTTTTGCCAGTGTGTGAGGGAGCTGGAAAGCTGCAGAATGGTGCAGGAGATTCCAGTCTAAGCCATTCCTGGCTGGGTCTACAAGCAGAAGTAGTGCTTTTTCTAAACGGCATTTCTATGGTTCTTCAATGGGAGTAGGATGTAAACGTGTTTCTGCTTCAAAGGAAAGCAGCTAGGAGAAAGTTTCTTTTGCCAGTGTGTGACACAGCTGGAAAGCTGCAGAACGGTGCAGGGGATTCCAGGCTAGGCCATTCCTGATGGGTCTATAAGCAGAAGGAGTGCTTTTTGTAAAGCGAATTTCTATGTTTCTTCAAAGGGGCTAGGATGTAAACGTGTTTCTGCTTCAAAGGAAAGCAGCTAGGAGAAAGTTTCTTTTGCCAGTGTGTGACACAGCTGGAAAGCTGCAGAATGGTGCAGGGGATTCCAGGCTAGGTCATTCCTGACTGGGTCTATAAGCAGAAGGAGTGCTTTTTGTAAAGCGAATTTCTATGGTTCTTCAATGGGGCTAGGATGTAAACGTGTTTCTGCTTCAAAGGAAAGCAGCTAGGAGAAAGTTTCTTTTGCCAGTGTGTGAGGGAGCTGGAAAGCTGCAGAATGGTGCAGGAGATTCCAGTCTAAGCCATTCCTGGCTGGGACCACAAGCAGAAGGAGTGCTTTTTCTAAACGGCATTTCTATGGTTCTTCAATGGGACTAGCATGTAAACGTGATTCTGCTTCAAAGGAAAGCAGCTAGGAGAAAGTTTCTTTAGCCAGTGTGTGACGCAGCTGGAAAGCTGCAGAATGGTGCAGGGGATTCCAGGCTAGGTCATTCCTGACTGGGTCGATAAGCAGAAGGAGTGCTTTTTGTAAAGCGTATTTCTATGGTTCTTCAATGGGGCACGGATGTAGATGTGTTTCTGCTTCAAAGGAAAGCAGCTAGGAGAAAGTTTCTTTTGCCAGTGTGTGACGCAGCGGGAAAGCTGCAGAATGGTGTAGGGGATTCCAGGCTAGGTCATTCCTGGATGGGTCTATAAGCAGAAGGAGTGCTGTTTCTAAACAGCATTTCTATGGTTCTTCAATGGGGATAGGATGTAAACATGTCTCTGCTTCAAAGGAAAGCAGCTAGGAGAAAGTTTCTTTTGCCAGTGTGTGAGGGAGCTGGAAAGCTGCAGAACGGTGCAGGAAATTCCAGGCTAGGCCATTCCTGGCTGGGTCTATAAGCAGAAGGAGTGCTTTTTCTAAACGATATTTCTATGGTTCTTCAGTGGGGCTAGGATGTAAATGTGTTTCGGCTTCAAAGGAAAGCAGCTAGGAGAAAGTTTCTTTTGCCAGTCTGTGAGGGAGCTGGAAAGCTGCAGAATGGTGTAGGGGATTCCAGGCTAGGCCATTCCTGGCTGGGTCTATAAGCAGAAGGAGTGCTGTTTCTAAACGGCATTTCTATGGTTCTTCAATGGGGCTAGGTTTTAAACGTGTTTATGCTTCAAAGGAAAGCAGCTAGGAGAAAGTTTCTTTTGCCAGTGTGTGAGGGAGTTGGAACGCTGCAGAACGGTGGAGGAGATTCCAGGCTAGGCCATTCCTGGCTGGGTCTATAAGCAGAAGGAGTGCTTTTTCTAAACGGTATTTCTATGTTTCTTCAGTGGGGTAGGATGTAAATGTGTTTCTGCTTCAAAGGAAAGCAGCTAGGAGAAAGTTTCTTTTGCCAGTGAGTGACGCAGCTGGAAAGCTGCAGAATGGTGTAGGGGATTCCAGGCTAGGCCATTCCTGGCTGGGTCTATAATCAGAAGGAGTGCTTTTTCTAAACGGTATTTCTATGGTTCTTCAATGGGGCTAGGATGTAAACGTGTTTCTGCTTCAAAGGAAAGCAGCTAGGAGAAAGTTTCTTTTGCCAGTGAGTGACGCAGCTGGAAAGCTGCAGAATGGTGTAGGGGATTCCAGGCTAGGCCATTCCTGGCTGGGTCTGTAAGCAGAAGGAGTGCTTTTTGTAAAGCAAATTTCTATGTTTCTTCAAAGGGGCTAGGATGTAAACGTGTTTCTGCTTCAAAGGAAAGCAGCTAGGAGAAAGTTTCTTTTGCCAGTGTGTGACACAGCTGGAAAGCTGCAGAATGGTGTAGGGGATTCCAGGCTAGGCCATTCCTGACTGGGTCTATAAGCAGAAGGAGTGCCTTTTGTAAAGCGAATTTCTGTGTTTCTTCTTTAGGGATAGGATGTAAACGTGTTTCTGCTTCAAAGGAAAGCAGCTAGGAGAAAGTTTCTTTTGCCAGTGTGTGAGGGAGCTGGAAAGCTGCAGAATGGTGCAGGAGATTCCAGGCTAAGCCATTCCTGGCTGGGTCTGCAAGCAGAAGGAGTGCTTTTTCTAAACGGCATTTCTATGGTTCTTCAATGGGACTAGGATGTAAACGTCTTTCTGCTTCAAAGGAAAGCAGCTAGGAGAAAGTTTCTTTTGCCAGTGTGTGACACAGCTGGAAAGCTGCAGAATGGTGCAGGGGATTGCAGGCTAGGTCATTCCTGACTGGGTCTATAAGCAGAAGGAGTGCTTTTTCTAAACGATATTTCTATGGTTCTTCAGTGGGGCTAGGATGTAAATGTGTTTCGGCTTCAAAGGAAAGCAGCTAGGAGAAAGTTTCTTTTGCCAGTCTGTGAGGGAGCTGGAAAGCTGCAGAATGGTGTAGGGGATTCCAGGCTAGGCCATTCCTGGCTGGGTCTATAAGCAGAAGGAGTGCTGTTTCTAAACGGCATTTCTATGGTTCTTCAATGGGGCTAGGTTTTAAACGTGTTTATGCTTCAAAGGAAAGCAGCTAGGAGAAAGTTTCTTTTGCCAGTGTGTGAGGGAGTTGGAAAGCTGCAGAACGGTGGAGGAGATTCCAGGCTAGGCCATTCCTGGCTGGGTCTATAAGCAGAAGGAGTGCTTTTTCTAAACGGTATTTCTATGTTTCTTCAGTGGGGTAGGATGTAAATGTGTTTCTGCTTCAAAGGAAAGCAGCTAGGAGAAAGTTTCTTTTGCCAGTGAGTGACGCAGCTGGAAAGCTGCAGAATGGTGTAGGGGATTCCAGGCTAGGCCATTCCTGGCTGGGTCTATAAGCAGAAGGAGTGCTTTTTCTAAACGGTATTTCTATGGTTCTTCAATGGGGCTAGGATATAAACGTGTTTCTGCTTCAAAGGAAAGCAGCTAGGAGAAAGTTTCTTTTGCCAGTGAGTGACGCAGCTGGAAAGCTGCAGAATGGTGTAGGGGATTCCAGGCTAGGCCATTCCTGGCTGGGTCTATAAGCAGAAGGAGTGCTTTTTGTAAAGCAAATTTCTATGTTTCTTCAAAGGGGCTAGGATGTAAACGTGTTTCTGCTTCAAAGGAAAGCAGCTAGGAGAAAGTTTCTTTTGCCAGTGTGTGACACAGCTGGAAAGCTGCAGAATGGTGTAGGGGATTCCAGGCTAGGCCATTCCTGACTGGGTCTATAAGCAGAAGGAGTGCCTTTTGTAAAGCGAATTTCTGTGTTTCTTCTTTAGGGATAGGATGTAAACGTGTTTCTGCTTCAAAGGAAAGCAGCTAGGAGAAAGTTTCTTTTGCCAGTGTGTGAGGGAGCTGGAAAGCTGCAGAATGGTGCAGGAGATTCCAGGCTAAGCCATTCCTGGCTGGGACTGCAAGCAGAAGGAGTGCTTTTTCTAAACGGCATTTCTATGGTTCTTCAATGGGACTAGGATGTAAACGTCTTTCTGCTTCAAAGGAAAGCAGCTAGGAGAAAGTTTCTTTTGCCAGTGTGTGACACAGCTGGAAAGCTGCAGAATGGTGCAGGGGATTGCAGGCTAGGTCATTCCTGACTGGGTCTATAAGCAGAAGGAGTGCTTTTTGTAAAGCGAATTTCTATGGTTCTTCAATGGGCTAGGATGTAGATGTGTTTCTGCTTCAAAGGAAAGCAGCTAGGAGAAAGTTTCTTTTGCCAGTGTGTGACGCAGCGGGAAAGCTGCAGAATGGTGTAGGGGATTACAGGCTAGGTCATTCCTGGCTGGGTCTATAAGGAGAAGGAGTGCTTTTACTAAACACCATTTCTATGGTTCTTCAGTGGGGACAGGATGTAAACATGTTTCTGCTTCAAAGGAAAGCAGCTAGGAGAAAGTTTCTTTAGCCAGTGTGTGACGCAGCGGGAAAGCTGCAGAATGGTGCAGTGGATTCCAGGCTAGGCCATTCCTGATGGGTCTATAAGCAGAAGGAGTGCTTTTTGTAAAGCGAATTTCTATGTTTCTTCAAAGGGGCTAGGATGTAAACGTGTTTCTGCTTCAAAGGAAAGCAGCTAGGAGAAAGTTTCTTTTGCCAGTGTGTGACGCAGCGGGGAAGCTGCAGAATGGTGTAGGGGATTCCAGGCTAGGTCATTCCTGGCTGGGTCTATAAGCAGAAGGAGTGCTTTTTGTAAAGCGAATTTCTATGGTTCTTCAATAGGGATAGGATGTAAACGTGTTTCTGCTTCAAAGGAAAGCAGCTAGGAGAAAGTTTCTTCTGCCAGTGTGTGAGGGAGCTGGAAAGCTGCAGAACGGTGCAGGAAATTCCAAGCTAGGCCATTCCTGGCATGGTCTGTAAGCAGAAGGAGTGCTTTTACGAAATGGTATTTCTATGGTTCTTCAGTGGGGCTAGGATGTAAATGTGTTTCTGCTTCAAAGGAAAGCAGCTAGGAGAAAGTTTCTTTTGCCAGTGTGTGAGGGAGCTGGAAAGCTGCAGAATGCTGCAGGGGATTCCAGGCTAAGCCATTCCTGACTGGGTCTACAAGGAGAAGGAGTGCTTTTTCTAACCGGCATTTCTATGGTTCTTCAATGGGACTAGGATGTAAACGTGTTTCTGCTTCAAAGGAAAGCAGCTAGGAGAAAGTTTCTTTTGCCAGTGTGTGAGGGAGCTGGAAAGCTGCAGAATGGTGCAGGGGATTCCAGGCTAGGCCATTCCTGGCTGGGTCTATAAGCAGGAGTGCTTTTTCTAAACGGTATTTCTATGGTTCTTTAATGGGGCTAGGATGTAAACGTGTTTCTGCTTCAAAGGAAAGCAGCTAGGAGAAAGTTTTTTTTGCCAGTGTGTGAGGGAGCTGGAAAGGTGCAGAATGGTGGAGGAGATTCCAGGCTAGGCCATTCCTGGCTGGCACTAATAGCAGAAGGAGTGCTTTTTCTAAACGGCATGTCTATGGTTCTTCAATGGGGCTAGGATGTAAACGTGTTTCTGCTTCAAAGGAAAGCAGCTAGGAGAAAGTTTCTTTTGCCAGTGTGTGAGGGAGCTGGAAAGCTGCAGAACGGTGCAGGAAATTCCAGGCTAGGCCATTCCTGGCTGGCACTATAAGCAGAATGAGTGCTTTTTCTAAACGGCATTTCTATGGTTCTTCAATGGGGCTAGGAAGTAAACGTGTTTCTGCTTCAAAGGAAAGCAGCTAGGAGAAAGTTTCTTTAGCCAGTGTGTGACGCAGCTGGAAAGCTGCAGAATGGTGTAGGGTATTCCAGGCTAGGCCATTCCTGACTGGGTCTACAAGCAGAAGGAGTGCCTTTTGTAAAGCGAATTTCTATGGTTCTTCAATAGGGATAGGATGTAAACGTGTTTCTGCTTCAAAGGAAAGCAGCTAGGAGAAAGTTTCTTTTGCCAGTGTGTGAGGGAGCTGGAAAGCTGCAGAATGGTGCAGGGGATTCCAGGCTAGGTCATTCCTGACTGGGTCTATAAGCAGAAGGAGTGCTTTTTGTAAACCGAATTTCTATGGTTCTTCAATGGGGCTAGTATGTAGATGTGTTTCTGCTTCAAAGGAAAGCAGCTAGGAGAAAGTTTCTTTTGCCAGTGTGTGACTGTCATGGAGAGTAGCAAAGGCTCTCTAAGCTTTTGCTGTATTGTGTAGTTTCTAGTGCCTCACATTCAAGCCAGAAGCATCGAAAAACCAAAACAATCTTTCACTTGGCCTTGCTTTCCAGACAACAGGGTATTGTTTTGGTTAAGTAGAAACGACTTTCTCAAGCCTGCCCAGCACCTGCAGGTGGGCTGGCCTGAGGAGTGGTCTTTATATTGTTTAGGTAATGTTATCCAATTATGTAAGTTGCTTATTGTTTTTTACCAATGTATGTGAACAACGTAAAAGTGGTCTGAACTGTGGGCTAGTCCTATTTTGGAACATTATAAAAATGGTGGACAGGCCAGGATCGAGGCTTTTTGGCTTTTGGCCCTTGCGCTCTTGTCCTTGCCTTGCCTTGCCCTTCTGTGTTTTTCCAGCCTTTCTGGTTTTTTTTCCCGGACTTCTAACAACAACAAACTTCTAACAATCTAGCCTCGCCTCGGGCGGACACGCCGAGTCGCAGAGGCTAGGAAGCCTGCATGCATGGACCCTCATCGGGAGAAAGGGACTCCCTACCAAGTTACAAACTGTGAGTAGCTGACGAACTGTTAACTCAAACCTCAGAGACTCTAAAGAACTCTCTTTAAACATCATAGACTCTTTAATTTGCCATTTTCGGAAATGTTACTTTGATCTCAATCAAAAGAATTCACAGTGGTGGTGTAGTTTCGGGAAGAGGGAATTCGCATTCTTTGCAATAAATCACTGATAAAATAGTCAACGCCTCGCGTATTTTCCCCATAAACTCTGCCGCGAAACTGCGTTCCACGGCAGAATTGGTGGCAGCGGGCGATTGAGAAACTGAAGTAACAGCCGAGTTTAGAAATGGCTCAGTTCGGAAGGAGTTCTCCCGCAGCAGGAGATGCCAGTCTGCCAGATATCGCAGACGCTCTGTATGCCAGATTTGCTTCCGCTTTTGAATCGGCAAATCTAAGGAAAGCTGTGACAGCAACGGAGAATGAGCCTTTAGAGCAGATAAATGTTAGATCAGCTAATATAATCGTGTCTCTCTATGAAGCTTTTGGAGATGTCGAGGGAGTTGACAAAGAAAGTTTTTTTGATCTGGGCGTTGGCGTGTTCAGGTCTCAAGTTGAGGTAGAGGCTTGGAAATCAGAGGTTAAAAAGCTGAACGAAGTGATTGCCCGGCAAGAAGTACAATTGCTGAAAGTGCAGCAAGAGATCAAGTCGCTGCAGAGAGAGAGAGAGACAATGTTGAAAGACGCTATCAGACAAAGCTTGAGTTTTCGTGCAGAGCCTGAAGACAGGATGAGAGTTGTGGAGGAAAAGTTAGACAGCTTATTAAGACGAAAGTCGTGGTCCGGGAGCAGTTCAAGTACTCTGCGAACGCAGTCAACCGTTAGTTCCCGCGCGGACACACCGCAGCCGCGGTCGCGTATTGGGTCTCGGACAGAAACTCCTCAACCCTTGACCCGAACTCGAGAGTCAACCGGTTACTTGGGCTTGCCAACTTTTACTCCGATATGTCCTGAGAAGTCACAGCAGCCGGAAAGAGCCGGGGGCTCATTGGGGTTCGGTAACCACCCCCTCTCAGACCCAGGAGTCGCAACTCTTGCGCTCTCCGCCTAAGGTCTCTCGCACCGTACGCCTTCCCGCGAGCCCGACTTCTTTAAAATGTCGCCGGCAAGGCATCTTCCTTTGCCACTGAACCCTCAAACAGCGGCAGAGCTGCCCCTGTTGCCGCTAAAGCTATTTAGCTCGACACCGTGCCCTCGGGAGGTGCCCAGACAGCCTACCTTGCAGCCGGTCCAGCCAGCCACCGCTTTGCCTCAGCCGCAGCAGCCGGCTCAAGTCCCGGTGATTCCGCCGGCGAAGCCTCTGACGCCTCCGCCGATGCTGGCACCCCAGCCACCGGCGGAGCCGATAGCCCAGACACAGCCGCGATCATTGCCGTCGCAGCCACAAGTCCCGCAGCAACCGCTCGCAATGCCGCAGGCAACGGCTACAGTGCCGCTTTCCCCGGCACAACCGTCTCCTCAATCTCAGTCCGTTCCAGCGTTCCAGCAGGTCCCGATGCCGTCTCAAGGTCAACCATCGGCAGCGCCGCCACAGCCGCCATCTTCTCAACCATCTTCACAACAACCGCCATCTTCTCAACTGCCACGCCCCGAGCAGCCAGCGCTGAGCAGCACGCTTGCGCGCTGCCACACCGCGTCGCAGACTGCAGCTACGTCTATTGACAGCGACACGGAAGTGGAAGAGGTGCACGGCAAAATGAAGACCTACTCCGTGAATCCTCTCTTTGCGTCTGAAACTACGCAAGGACCGAAAGGAGGCAAAACTACAACCACGAAAATCAAACCGTACACAGCAACACAGTTAGATGATCTTAGGGAAACTTATTCCCGCATGCCTAATGAACCTATAATTGAGTATGTGTATCGCGTGGTGCAAAGGGGGGCGGAAAGGATTATCTTATCTTGTGAAGAGGTGGGGAGAACTAACTGGGGACCCGAGGTATTTCTTGGGGATGGTCCTGAGGGAGACCTTGCGTTGAGTGCTAGGATCTTTCACTGGGCTAGTGTTTATGAACCTTCAGATAGGGGTGAGCCTACAGAGTTTTGGATCAGATCCCCTGATGAGTTAAATGAAGCATTTACTATGGTTGCCTGTATCCAAGCTGTGAATCATAAGGGGTTATATGCACATGCAATGGATGCCCCAGTAGAGCCACAAAGGCTTGGACCCCTGATAAAGGGTATGCCTGGCTTCATAAAGGCTGAAGGCATTAGGATAAGGAGACAAATTGAGAATGCAATACAACAGAATGTTGAGCAAGGGCAAAGCTCACAAAGTGTAGTACATCATCCTATGTGGAGGGAAATGCTTACAGAACTAGCCACTCTAGGGAGACAAATGGGTTATCATGATCCGTTATCTGTGCCAGAATCTGTCTTTCAGAAGGAAAAGCAGTCTGGAGGCAGGAGCAGCTCTGCATCACGAGGAAAACACCAAACAGTGCGACATGCCTGGACATCTGGTAACCCTAATGAGAGTCCACGATCGAGCCCACGATCAAGTCCCAGGGGGAGCCCTGAGCTTAATCGTCGCTCTGAATCTGGAGTAATGTGGGTACCGAGTTCTCAAGGTAGGGGTGTAATCCCACTGCAGGAGCAGAAGTATGCAGTGAAACCTCGTGATGTGTTTCAGAGGAAACAGGTAGAGCGTGATCCTGTGAAGAATGAGCTCAGTACTGTAAGTAAAACCATGTTTGAGATGAAAAGACTGTTAGAACAGATACTGAAAGGAAATGGTGACGGAAAGGTGAAGCAGAACCGTAAGAAAGGCTCTGCAAACACGTCTCCTACCAAGTCAGGTTCTCCTGATCGGGGAGGGGATAAGAACAAATCAAAAAACTAGGTGTGGCGGTGAATGATTCAGGCCACACTCATCGCTCTGTTTCTGAATGTCGATGGTCTGAAAACCCTGAACCCTATGTCATGATTCCTACTGGACCAACTAGAGCTGCTGTCAAATACCTAATAGATACAGGTGCACAAATTACAGTGCTAAATGCAAAGCATCTGAAAATCTTGCCATCCCGGAGAAAGGTAAACATAACAGGTGTTACAGGACAACCTGAAACATGCTATTTAGCCAAAGCACAGCTGTGGCTACCTGGGGAGAAAAGAAGTACCCTGGTAGAGTTAGCATTGGGCTCGTGTAAACATAATATCCTTGGATTTGATGTTCCAGCAGGTAGAAGATGGTATCTTCCTGACGGAACATTATGGAGCTTTGGTGCTTATGAGGTGAGGAATAAGAGGCAAAGGTTAGTCCGGACTTGTGTTCGCTTATTGCAAACAGCTCCTCCATTGCCGAAGTCACACATTACTTGTGTTGCACAGTATCCACTGCCAGCTGCAGCTAAGCAAGGTATCACTGAAGTGATAGCTGATCTTGAGAAGAGACAGATTATCACTAGAACTCATTCTCCTTACAATTCACCTGTTTGGCCAGTCCGAAAACAGAATGGCCGATGGAGATTGACAGTAGATTTCCGGAAGCTAAATAGTAACACTCCTCCTCTTACTGCAGCAGTTCCTAGTCTTTCGTCCACAGGGACAGCAATCCAAGCGGCTTCTCACACCTGGATGGCGACTCTAGACGTGAAGGACATGTTCTTCATGGTGCCATTGAGAGAAGAGGACAAACCACAGTTTGCTTTTACCTGGCAAGGTATTCAGTACACATTCAACAGTCTTCCACAAGGGTACAAACACAGCGCAACCATTGCACACAATGCACTTGCAGCTTTGCTTGACACTGTTCAACTTCCTAAGGATGTTAAGATGTACCATTACATTGATGATATCTTGGTGGGAGGGAATGACAAGGAGCAAGTTGGTGCAGTGGCTGAGAATATCCGAGAACTGTTGACTAGCCAGGGTTTGACCATTCCAAAGGAAAAGTGTCAAGGTCCAAGTCAAGAGGTAAAATTCCTGGGATCATGGTGGGTAGCAGGTGCAGTGTCTGTGCCAGACGACACTCTTCAGAGCATTGAAAAGGGCCAAATACCCCAAAATAGAAAAGAGTTACAACAGTTGTTGGGTACTCTGGGTTACTGGAGGAAACATATTCCAGGTTTCTCAGTAATTGCCCATCCTCTGTATGATTTGCTTAAGAAGAACAAGCATTGGGATTGGACTCCAGAACATTCTGATAGCCTGAGGTTTCTCAAGGATGAACTAAAGGCATATCAGAAGTTGGGGCCCTTACACCCAAAAGATGCCCTGAGGGCTGAATGGGGTTTCTCCACGAATGCCTCATACTGTGGAATTTTCCAGAGAGGACCCAATGGTCCTAGTAGAGCTCTCATGTTTTCCTCAACAGCATTCAAAGAGGCCGAAATTCGGTACTCGGATTGGGAAAAGGGACTTCTTTCCCTAACTCGAGCTGTTAAGGAAGCAGAAAAGCTTTGTACTACACAAGATATTGTAGTGCAAGGCCCATTTCCTCTGCTAAAAGCGATCCTTAAAGGATCTCCTCCACCAGAAGGAATTGCCCAAAAGGCTACTGTTAGAAAGTGGTATGCCTACTTAGAGGGAATTTCACAGCTGATGCCGCTGAAAGAGGGACCTACAAAGGTATCCGAAACTTCAGCAACCCATAAATCCTGATAAAGCTCTGCTTAGTCAGCCATATAAGCCTTCTCCTATTCAGGTAGCCCCTGAGATGACCGCAGACTCCGACAAATCGGGAGTGTGGTTCACAGATGCATCCTCTCGGAGGGTAGGGGCGAAGTGGCACTACAAAGCCGCTGCCTTGGAGATTGCTACAGGCCGGACCATCACTGAAGAAGGTGATGGCAGTGCACAGGTAGGGGAGTTGCGTGCTCTTATAATAGCAGCCGAGAAAGGAGCAACAACTATTTACACTGATTCTTATTCCACGTTCAAAGGCGCCACTGAGTGGATTTGCCAGTGGGAAGCGAATCAGTGGAAGGTGTCAGGTGCGGAAGTCTGGAGAGTCGAAGACTGGAAAAGGCTATTAGAGATTGGCCGATCCAGACCCCTCAAGGTTGGTTGGGTAGAAGGGCATTCCAAAAAGCAAACACCAGCTACCACCTGGAATAATCAAGCTGATTTCCTGGCAAAGATCAACATAGTGGATGAGGAGAAAAGAGAGTGGTGGAGATTAGCTGAGTGGCTTCATATTAAAAGAGGTCATTCAGGAAAAGCAGACCTTTACTTCGAGTGTAGGTCTAGAGGATGGCCAGTTTCTATGAGTACCTGTAAGGAACTCATTTCATCTTGTCCACAGTGCAGAATCAGGCTTAAAGCAAATCATCCCAATCTAGCTCCAGCACAGCATATCAGAGAGGACAAAAGGTTATGGAGCACATGGCAAGTTGACTATGTGGGTCCTTTAAAGCCCTCACACGGGAAGAAATACATACGGGTGGGGGTGGAGGTGGTTTCAGGATTAGTCATGGCTACAGCAACTAGTGCTGCCACAGGAGCTCAAACTATTGAGGTCTTGAAGCAGTGGTTTAGTGTCTTACCAATGCCAGAGTACATCCAAAGTGATAATGGATCTCACTTTACAGCATCTTCTGTACAAGACTGGGCTAAGGGTGAGGGGATTACATGGGTGTTCCATACTCCCTATTATCCTCAAGCTAATGGTATTGTAGAGAGAACAAATGCTCTGGTTAAGAAACATGCCATGGTATCCAAAGGTAACTGGGATAAACGCTTGCTATACGCAGTTTTCATTGTGAACAACAGATGGGGTAATTATGGTAGTCCTAAAATAAGGGCATTTTGTCCTGACGATCCAGTGGAGAATGTTAGTCATCCACCAGATAAATCTCAGCACTCTCAACAGTCATTACACAAATTACAGGTGGGACAACCAGTAATGGTAAACTTGCCTTCAATTGGAGTTGTGCCTATGACCCTGACAAAACCAAATGGGTTGTATGCTTGGGAAGCTACTGATGTAAGTGGGAAAACTCATCGTATCAGTGCACGATGGATTCTCCCAGACTTCTGAACTGCTTTTGCATATACCAGGTTTTCTGCTTTGTAAATATTCAATAAAGCTTTGTTTATTCAGGGGGGTGGGCATAAGTATTAGGTTAGTTTAAATTAGAGTTATGCTTATGTATTAGTTATGTTAAGAGTTAATTATAAGTTGTATTTCATTTTTGCTTTTTCGATTCTTGGCTTAATGTGAGCCAGGGGGTGGATTATGTCATGGAGAGTAGCAAAGGCTCTCTAAGCTTTTGCTATATTGTGTAGTTTCTAGTGCCTCACATTCAAGCCAGAAGCATCGAAAAACCAAAACAATCTTTCACTTGGCCTTGCTTTCCAGACAACAGGGTATTGTTTTGGTTAAGTAGAAACGACTTTCTCAAGCCTGCCCAGCACCTGCAGGTGGGCTGGCCTGAGGAGTGGTCTTTATATTGTTTAGGTAATGTTATCCAATTATGTAAGTTGCTTATTGTTTTTTACCAATGTATGTGAACAACGTAAAAGTGGTCTGAACTGTGGGCTAGTCCTATTTTGGAACATTATAAAAATGGTGGACAGGCCAGGATCGAGGCTTTTTGGCTTTTTGGCTTTTTGGCTTTTGGCCCTTGCGCTCTTGTCCTTGCCTTGCCTTGCCCTTCTGTGTTTTTCCAGCCTTTCTGGTTTTTTTTCCCGGACTTCTAACAACAACAAACTTCTAACAATCTAGCCTCACCTCGGGCGGACACGCCGAGTCGCAGAGGCTAGGAAGCCTCCATGCATGGACCCTCATCGGGAGAAAGGGACTCCCTACCAAGTTACAAACTGTGAGTAGCTGACGAACTGTTAACTCAAACCTCAGAGACTCTAAAGAACTCTCTTTAAACATCATAGACTCTTTAATTTGCCATTTTCAGAAATGTTACTTTGATCTCAATCAAAAGAATTCACAGTGGTGGTGTAGTTTCGGGAAGAGGGAATTCGCATTCTTTGCAATAAATCACTGATAAAATAGTCAACGCCTTGCGTATTTTCCCCATAAACTCTGCCGCGAAACTGCGTTCCACGACAGAGAAGCAGGTGGAACGCTGCAGAATGGTGTAGGGGATTCCAGGCTAGGCCATTCCTGGCTGGGTCTATAAGCAGAAGGAGTGCTTTTTCTAAACAGCATTTCTATGGTTCTTTAATGGGGCTAGGATGTAAACGTGTTTCTGCTTCAGGGGAAAGCAGCTAGGAGAAAGTTTCTTTTGCCAGTGTGTGAGGGAGCTGGAAAGCTGCAGAATGGTGGAGGAGATTCCAGGCTAGGCCATTCCTGGCTGGCACTATAAGCAGAATGAGTGCTTTTTCTAACGGCATTTCTATGGTTCTTCAATGGGGCTAGGATGTAAACGTGTTTCTGCTTCAAAGGAAAGCAGCTAGGAGAAAGTTTATTTTGCCAGTATGTGAGGGAGCTGGAAAGCTGCAGAATGGTGCAGGGGATTCCAGGCTAGGCCATTCCTGACAGGGTCTACAAGCAGAAGGAGTGCTTTTTCTAAACGGCATTTCTATGGTTCTTCAATGGGACTAGGATGTAAACGTGTTTCTGCTTCAAAGGAAAGCAGCTAGGAGAAAGTTTCTTTTGCCAGTGTGTGACACAGCTGGAAAGCTGCAGAATGGTGCAGGGGATTCCAGGCTAGGTCATTCCTGGCTGGGTCTATAAGGAGAAGGAGTGCTTTTTCTAAACACCATTTCCATGGTTCTTCAATGGGGACAGGATGTAAACATGTTTCTGCTTCAAAGGAAAGCAGCTAGGAGAAAGTTTCTTCTGCCAGTGTGTGAGGGAGCTGGAAAGCTGCAGAATGGTGCAGGGGATTCCAGGCTAGGCCATTCCTGGCTGGGTCTATAAGCAGAAGGAGTGCTTTTTCTAAACGGCATTTCTATGGTTCTTTAATGGGGCTAGGATGTAAACATGTTTCTGATTCAAAGGAAAGCAGCTAGGAGAAAGTTTCTTTTGCCAGTGTGTGACACAGCTGGAAAGCTGCAGAATGGTGCAGGGGATTCCAGGCTAGGCCATTCCTGGATGGGTCTGCACGCAGAAGGAGTGCGTGTTCTAAACGGCATTTCTATGGCTCTTCAATGGGGCTAGGATGTAAACGTGTTTCTGCTTCAAAGCAAAGCAGCTAGGAGAAAGTTTCTTTAGCCTATGTGTGACGCAGCTGGAAAGCTGCAGAATGGTGCAGGGGATTCCAGGCTAGGTCATTCCGGATGGGTCTATAAGCAGAAGGAGTGCTTTTTGTAAAGCGAATTTCTATGTTTCTTCAAAGGGGCTAGGATGTAAACGTGTTTCTGCTTCAAAGGAAAGCAGCTAGGAGAAAGTTTCTTTTGCCAGTGTGTGACGCAGCTGGAAAGCTGCAGAATGGTGCAGGGGATTCCAGGCTAGGTCATTCCTGACTGGGTCTATAAGCAGAAGGAGTGCCTTTTGTAAAGCGAATTTCTATGGTTCTTCAATAGGGATAGGATGTAAACGTGTTTCTGCTTCAAAGGAAATCAGCTAGGAGAAAGTTTCTTTTGCCAGTGTGTGAGGGAGCTGGAAAGCTGCAGAATGGTGCAGGAGATTCCAGGCTAAGCCATTCCTGGCTGGGTCTACAAGCAGAAGGAGTGCTTTTTCTAAACGGCATTTCTATGGTTCTTCAATGGGACTAGCATGTAAACGTGATTCTGCTTCAAAGGAAAGCAGCTAGGAGAAAGTTTCTTTAGCCAGTGTGTGACGCAGCTGGAAAGCTGCAGAATGGTGGAGGAGATTCCAGGCTAGGCCATTCCTGGCTGGCACTATAAGCAGAAAGAGTGCTTTTTCTAAACGGCATTTCTATGGTTCTTCAATGGGGCTAGGATGTAAACGTGTTTCTGCTTCAAAGGAAAGCAGCTAGGAGAAAGTTTCTTCTGCCAGTGTGTGACGCAGCTGGAAAGCTGCAGAATGGTGTAGGGGATTCCAGGCTAGGTCATTCCTGACTGGGTCTATAAGCACAAGGAGTGCCTTTTGTAAAGCGAATTTCTATGGTTCTTCAATAGGGATAGGATGTAAACGTGTTTCTGCTTCAAAGGAAAGCAGCTAGGAGAAAGTGTCTTTTGCCAGTGTGTGAGGGAGCTGGAAAGCTGCAGAATGGTACAGGAGATTCCAAGCTAAGCCATTCCTGGCTGGGTCTACAAGCAGAAGGAGTGCTTTTTCTAAACGGCATTTCTATGGTTCTTCAATGGGGACAGGATGTAAACGTGTTTCTGCTTCAAAGGAAAGCAGCTAGGAGAAAGTTTCTTTTGCCAGTGTGTGAGGGAGTTGGAAAGCTGCAGAATGGTGGAGGAGATTCCAGGCTAGGCCATTCCTGGCTGGCACTATAAGCAGAATGATTGCTTTTTCTAAACGGCATTTCTATGGTTCTTCAATGGGGCTAGGATGTAAACGTGTTTCTGCTTCAAAGGAAAGCAGCTAGGAGGAAGTTTCTTCTGCCAGTGTGTGAGGGAGCTGGAAAGCTGCAGAACGGTGCAGGAAATTCCAGGCTAGGCCATTCCTGGCTGGGTCTATAAGCAGAAGGAGTGCTTTTTCTAAACGGCATTTCTATGGTTCTTCAATGGGGCTAGGATGTAAACGTGTTTCTGCTTCAGGGGAAAGCAGCTAGGAGAAAGTTTCTTTTGCCAGTGTGTGACGCAGCTGGAAAGCTGCAGAAAGGTGTAGGGGATTCCAGGCTAGGTCATTCCTTACTGGGTCTATAAGCAGAAGGAGTGCTTTTTCTAAACGGCATTTCTATGGTTCTTCAATGGGGCTAGGATGTAAACGTGTTTCTGCTTCAAAGGAAAGCAGCTAGGAGAAAATTTCTTTTGCCAGTGTGTGACGCAGCTGGAAAGCTGCAGAACGGTGCAGGGGATTCCAGGCTAGGTCATTCCTGACTGGCTCTATAAGAAGAAGGATTGCTTTTTGTAAACGGTATTTCTATGGTTCTTCAATAGGGATAGGATGTAAACGTGTTTCTGCTTCAAAGGAAAGCAGCTAGGAGAAAGTTTCTTTTGCCAGTGTGTGAGGGAGCTGGAAAGCTGCAGGACGGTGCAGGAAATTCCAGGCTAGGCCATTCCTGGCTGGGTCTATAAGCAGAAGGAGTGCTTTTTCTAAACGGCATTTCTATGGTTCTTCAATGGGGCTAGGATGTAAACGTGTTTCTGCTTCAAAGGAAAGCAGCTAGGAGAAAGTTTCTTTTGCCAGTGTGTGACGGAGCTGGAAAGCTGCAGAATGGTGCAGGAAATTCCAGGCTAGGCCATTCCTGGCTGAGTCTGTAAGCAGAAGGAGTGCTTGTTCTATAACGGCATTTCTATGGTTCTTCAGTGGGGCTAGGATGTAAATGCGTTCCTGCTTCAAAGGAAAGCAGCTAGGAGAAAGTTTCTTCTGCCAGTATGTGACACAGCTGGACAGCTGCAGAATGGTGTAGGGGATTCCAGGATAGGTCATTCCTGACTGGGTCTACAAGCAGAAGGAGTGCCTTTTGTAAAGCGAATTTCTATGGTTCTTCAATAGGGATAGGATGTAAATGTGTTTCTACTTCAAAGGAAAGCAGCTAGGAGAAAGTTTCTTTTGCCAGTGTGTCAGTGATCTGGAAAGCTGCAGAACGGTGCAGGAGATTCCAGGCTAGGCCATTCCTGGCTGGGTCTGTAAGCAGAAGGAGTGCTTTTTGTAAAGCGAATTTCTATGGTTCTTCAATGGGGCTAGGATGTAAACGTGTTTCTGCCTCAAAGGAAAGCAGCTAGGAGAAAGTTTCTTTTGCCATTGTGTGAGGGAGCTGGAAAGCTGCAGAATGGTGCAGGGGATTCCAGGCTAGGCCATTCCTGACTGGGCCTATAAGCAGAAGGAGTGCTTTTTGTAAACCGAATTTATATGGTTCTTCAATGGGGCTAGGATGTAAACGTGTTTCTGCTTCAAAGGAAAGCAGCTAGGAGAAAGTTTCTTTTGCCAGTGTGTGACGCAGCTGGAAAGCTGCAGAATGGTGCAGGGGATTCCAGGCTAGGCCATTCCTGGCTGGGTCTATAAGCAGAAGGAGTGCTTTTTCTAAACGCATTTCTATGGTTCTTCAATGGGGCTAGGATGTAAACGTGTTTCTGCTTCAAAGGAAAGCAGCTAGGAGAAAGTTTCTTTTGCCAGTGTGTGATGCAGCTGGAAAGCTGCAGAATGGTGCAGGGGATTCCAGGCTAGGCCATTCCTGATGGGTCTATAAGCAGAAGGAGTGCTTTTTGTAAAGCGAATTTCTATGTTTCTTCAAAGGGGCTAGGATGTAAACGTGTTTCTGCTTCAAAGGAAAGCAGCTAGGAGAAAGTTTCTTTTGCCAGTGTGTGAGGCAGCTGGAAAGCTGCAGAATGGTGCAGGGGATTCCAGGCTAGGTCATTCCTGACTGGGTCTATAAGCAGAAGGAGTGCTTTTTGTAAAGCGAATTTCTATGGTTCTTCAATGGGGCTAGGATGTAAACGTGTTTCTGCTTCAAAGGAAAGCAGCTAGGAGAAAGTTTCTTTTGCCAGTGTGTGAGGGAGCTGGAAAGCTGCAGAATGGTGCAGGAGATTCCAGTCTAAGCCATTCCTGGCTGGGTCCACAAGCAGAAGGAGTGCTTTTTCTAAACGGCATTTCTATGGTTCTTCAATGGGACTAGCATGTAAACGTGTTTCTGCTTCAAAGGAAAGCAGCTAGGAGAAAGTTTCTTTAGCCAGTGTGTGACGCAGCTGGAAAGCTGCAGAATGGTGCAGGGGATTCCAGGCTAGGTCATTCCTGACTGGGTCGATAAGCAGAAGGAGTGCTTTTTGTAAAGCGTATTTCTATGGTTCTTCAATGGGGCACGGATGTAGATGTGTTTCTGCTTCAAAGGAAAGCAGCTAGGAGAAAGTTTCTTTTGCCAGTGTGTGACGCAGCGGGAAAGCTGCAGAATGGTGTAGGGGATTCCAGGCTAGGTCATTCCTGGATGGGTCTATAAGCAGAAGGAGTGCTTTTTCTAAACAGCATTTCTATGGTTCTTCAATGGGGATAGGATGTAAACATGTCTCTGCTTCAAAGGAAAGCAGCTAGGAGAAAGTTTCTTTTGCCAGTGTGTGAGGGAGCTGGAAAGCTGCAGAACGGTGCAGGAGATTCCAGGCTAGGCCATTCCTGGCTGGGTCTATAAGCAGAAGGAGTGCTTTTTCTAAACGGTATTTCTATGGTTCTTCAGTGGGGCTAGGATGTAAATGTGTTTCGGCTTCAAAGGAAAGCAGCTAGGAGTAAGTTTCTTTTGCCAGTCTGTGAGGGAGCTGGAAAGCTGCAGAATGGTGTAGGGGATTCCAGGCTAGGCCATTCCTGATGGGTCTATAAGCAGAAGGAGTGCTGTTTCTAAACGGCATTTCTATGGTTCTTCAATGGGACTAGCATGTAAACGTGTTTCTGCTTCAAAGGAAAGCAGCTAGGAGAAAGTTTCTTTAGCCAGTGTGTGACGCAGCTGGAAAGCTGCAGAATGGTGCAGGGGATTCCAGGCTAGGTCATTCCTGACTGGGTCGATAAGCAGAAGGAGTGCTTTTTGTAAAGCGTATTTCTATGGTTCTTCAATGGGGCACGGATGTAGATGTGTTTCTGCTTCAAAGGAAAGCAGCTAGGAGAAAGTTTCTTTTGCCAGTGTGTGACGCAGCGGGAAAGCTGCAGAATGGTGTAGGGGATTCCAGGCTAGGTCATTCCTGGATGGGTCTATAAGCAGAAGGAGTGCTTTTTCTAAACAGCATTTCTATGGTTCTTCAATGGGGATAGGATGTAAACGTGTTTCTGCTTCAAAGGAAAGCAGCTAGGAGAAAGTTTCTTTTGCCAGTGTGTGAGGGAGCTGGAAAGCTGCAGAACGGTGCAGGAGATTCCAGGCTAGGCCATTCCTGGCTGGGTCTATAAGCAGAAGGAGTGCTTTTTCTAAACGGTATTTCTATGGTTCTTCAATGGGGCTAGGATGTAAACGTGTTTCTGCTTCAAAGGAAAGCAGCTAGGAGAAAGTTTCTTTTGCCAGTGTGTGAGGCAGCTGGAAAGCTGCAGAATGGTGTAGGGGATTCCAGGCTAGGCCATTCCTGATGGGTCTATAAGCAGAAGGAGTGCTTTTTCTAAACGGCATTTCTATGGTTCTTCAATGGGGCTAGGATGTAAACGTGTTTCTGCTTCAAAGGAAAGCAGCTAGGAGAAAGTTTCTTTTGCCAGTGTGTGAGGGAGCTGGAAAGCTGCAGAATGGTGCAGGGGATTCCAGGCTAGGCCATTCCTGATGGGTCTATAAGCAGAAGGAGTGCTTTTTCTAAACGGAATTTCTATGTTTCTTCAATGGGGCTAGGATGTAAACGTGTTTCTGCTTCAAAGGAAAGCAGCTAGGAGAAAGTTTCTTTTGCCAGTGTGTGACGCAGCTGGAAAGCTGCAGAATGGTGCAGGGGATTCCAGGCTAGGCCATTCCTGGCTGGGTCTATAAGCAGAAGGAGTGCTTTTTCTAAACGGAATTTCTATGGTTCTTCAATGGGGCTAGGATGTAAACGTGTTTCTGCTTCAAAGGAAAGCAGCTAGGAGAAAGTTTCTTTTGCCAGTGTGTGACGCAGCTGGAAAGCTGCAGAATGGTGCAGGGGATTCCAGGCTAGGCCATTCCTGACTGGGTCTATAAGCAGAAGGAGTGCTTTTTGTAAAGCGAATTTCTATGGTTCTTCAATGGGGCTAGGATGTAAACGTGTTTCTGCTTCAAAGGAAAGCAGCTAGGAGAAAGTTTCTTTTGCCAGTGTGTGAGGGAGCTGGAAAGCTGCAGAATGGTGCAGGGGATTCCAGGCTAGGCCATTCCTGGCTGGGTCTATAAGCAGAAGGAGTGCTTTTTCTAAACGGCATTTCTATGGTTCTTCAATGGGGCTAGGATGTAAACGTGTTTCTGCTTCAAAGGAAAGCAGCTAGGAGAAAGTTTCTTTTGCCAGTGTGTGAGGGAGCTGGAAAGCTGCAGAATGGTGCAGGGGATTCCAGGCTAGGCCATTCCTGGCTGGGTCTATAAGCAGAAGGAGTGCTTTTTCTAAACGGCATTTCTATGGTTCTTCAATGGGGCTAGGATGTAAACGTGTTTCTGCTTCAAAGGAAAGCAGCTAGGAGAAAGTTTCTTTTGCCAGTGTGTGACGCAGCTGGAAAGCTGCAGAATGGTGCAGGGGATTCCAGGCTAGGCCATTCCTGGCTGGGTCTATAAGCAGAAGGAGTGCTTTTTCTAAAGCGAATTTCTATGGTTCTTCAATGGGGCTAGGATGTAAACGTGTTTCTGCTTCAAAGGAAAGCAGCTAGGAGAAAGTTTCTTTTGCCAGTGTGTGACGCAGCTGGAAAGCTGCAGAATGGTGCAGGGGATTCCAGGCTAGGTCATTCCTGACTGGGTCTATAAGCAGAAGGAGTGCTTTTTGTAAAGCGAATTTCTATGGTTCTTCAAAGGGGCTAGGATGTAAACGTGTTTCTGCTTCAAAGGAAAGCAGCTAGGAGAAAGTTTCTTTTGCCAGTGTGTGACACAGCTGGAAAGCTGCAGAATGGTGCAGGGGATTCCAGGCTAGGCCATTCCTGATGGGTCTATAAGCAGAAGGAGTGCTTTTTGTAAAGCGAATTTCTATGGTTCTTCAATGGGGCTAGGATGTAAACGTGTTTCTGCTTCAAAGGAAAGCAGCTAGGAGAAAGTTTCTTTTGCCAGTGTGTGACGCAGCTGGAAAGCTGCAGAATGGTGCAGGGGATTCCAGGCTAGGCCATTCCTGGCTGGGTCTATAAGCAGAAGGAGTGCTTTTTCTAAACGGCATTTCTATGGTTCTTCAATGGGGCTAGGATGTAAACGTGTTTCTGCTTCAAAGGAAAGCAGCTAGGAGAAAGTTTCTTTTGCCAGTGTGTGACGGAGCTGGAAAGCTGCAGAATGGTGCAGGAGATTCCAGGCTAGGCCATTCCTGGCTGGGTCTATAAGCAGAAGGAGTGCTTTTTCTAAACGGCATTTCTATGGTTCTTCAATGGGGCTAGGATGTAAACGTGTTTCTGCTTCAAAGGAAAGCAGCTAGGAGAAAGTTTCTTTTGCCAGTGTGTGACGCAGCTGGAAAGCTGCAGAATGGTGTAGGGGATTCCAGGCTAGGTCATTCCTGGCTGGGTCTATAAGCAGAAGGAGTGCTTTTTGTAAAGCGAATTTCTATGGTTCTTCAATGGGGCTAGGATGTAAACGTGTTTCTGCTTCAAAGGAAAGCAGCTAGGAGAAAGTTTCTTTTGCCAGTGTGTGAGGGAGCTGGAAAGCTGCAGAATGGTGCAGGGGATTCCAGGCTAGGCCATTCCTGGCTGGGTCTATAAGCAGAAGGAGTGCTTTTTCTAAACGGCATTTCTATGGTTCTTCAATGGGGACTAGGATGTAAACGTGTTTCTGCTTCAAAGGAAAGCAGCTAGGAGAAAGTTTCTTTTGCCAGTGTGTGAGGGAGCTGGAAAGCTGCAGAATGGTGCAGGAGATTCCAGGCTAGGCCATTCCTGGCTGGGTCTATAAGCAGAAGGAGTGCTTTTTCTAAACGGCATTTCTATGGTTCTTCAATGGGGCTAGGATGTAAACGTGTTTCTGCTTCAAAGGAAAGCAGCTAGGAGAAAGTTTCTTTTGCCAGTGTGTGAGGGAGCTGGAAAGCTGCAGAATGGTGCAGGGATTCCAGGCTAGGCCATTCCTGGCTGGGTCTATAAGCAGAAGGAGTGCTTTTTCTAAACGGCATTTCTATGGTTCTTCAATGGGGCTAGGATGTAAACGTGTTTCTGCTTCAAAGGAAAGCAGCTAGGAGAAAGTTTCTTTTGCCAGTGTGTGACGCAGCTGGAAAGCTGCAGAATGGTGCAGGGGATTCCAGGCTAGGCCATTCCTGGCTGGGTCTATAAGCAGAAGGAGTGCTTTTTCTAAACGGAATTTCTATGGTTCTTCAATGGGGCTAGGATGTAAACGTGTTTCTGCTTCAAAGGAAAGCAGCTAGGAGAAAGTTTCTTTTGCCAGTGTGTGACGGAGCTGGAAAGCTGCAGAATGGTGCAGGGGATTCCAGGCTAGGCCATTCCTGACTGGGTCTATAAGCAGAAGGAGTGCTTTTTGTAAAGCGAATTTCTATGGTTCTTCAATGGGGCTAGGATGTAAACGTGTTTCTGCTTCAAAGGAAAGCAGCTAGGAGAAAGTTTCTTTTGCCAGTGTGTGAGGGAGCTGGAAAGCTGCAGAACGGTGCAGGAGATTCCAGGCTAGGCCATTCCTGGCTGGGTCTATAAGCAGAAGGAGTGCTTTTTCTAAACGGAATTTCTATGGTTCTTCAATGGGGCTAGGATGTAAACGTGTTTCTGCTTCAAAGGAAAGCAGCTAGGAGAAAGTTTCTTTTGCCAGTGTGTGACGCAGCTGGAAAGCTGCAGAATGGTGCAGGGATTCCAGGCTAGGCCATTCCTGGCTGGGTCTATAAGCAGAAGGAGTGCTTTTTCTAAACGGAATTTCTATGGTTCTTCAATGGGGCTAGGATGTAAACGTGTTTCTGCTTCAAAGGAAAGCAGCTAGGAGAAAGTTTCTTTTGCCAGTGTGTGACGCAGCTGGAAAGCTGCAGAATGGTGCAGGGGATTCCAGGCTAGGTCATTCCTGACTGGGTCTATAAGCAGAAGGAGTGCTTTTTGTAAAGCGAATTTCTATGGTTCTTCAATGGGGCTAGGATGTAAACGTGTTTCTGCTTCAAAGGAAAGCAGCTAGGAGAAAGTTTCTTTTGCCAGTGTGTGAGGGAGCTGGAAAGCTGCAGAATGGTGCAGGGGATTCCAGGCTAGGCCATTCCTGGCTGGGTCTACAAGCAGAAGGAGTGCTTTTTCTAAAGCGCATTTCTATGGTTCTTCAATGGGGCTAGGATGTAAACGTGTTTCTGCTTCAAAGGAAAGCAGCTAGGAGAAAGTTTCTTTTGCCAGTGTGTGATGGCAGCTGGAAAGCTGCAGAATGGTGCAGGGGATTCCAGGCTAGGCCATTCCTGACTGGGTCTATAAGCAGAAGGAGTGCTTTTTGTAAAGCGAATTTCTATGGTTCTTCAATGGGGCTAGGATGTAAACGTGTTTCTGCTTCAAAGGAAAGCAGCTAGGAGAAAGTTTCTTTTGCCAGTGTGTGACGCAGCTGGAAAGCTGCAGAATGGTGCAGGGGATTCCAGGCTAGGCCATTCCTGGCTGGGTCTATAAGCAGAAGGAGTGCTTTTTCTAAACCGAATTTCTATGGTTCTTCAATGGGGCTAGGATGTAAACGTGTTTCTGCTTCAAAGGAAAGCAGCTAGGAGAAAGTTTCTTTTGCCAGTGTGTGAGGGAGCTGGAAAGCTGCAGAATGGTGCAGGGGATTCCAGGCTAGGCCATTCCTGACTGGGTCTACAAGCAGAAGGAGTGCTTTTTCTAAACGGCATTTCTATGTTTCTTCAATGGGGCTAGGATGTAAACGTGTTTCTGCTTCAAAGGAAAGCAGCTAGGAGAAAGTTTCTTTTGCCAGTGTGTGAGGGAGCTGGAAAGCTGCAGAATGGTGCAGGGGATTCCAGGCTAGGCCATTCCTGATGGGTCTATAAGCAGAAGGAGTGCTTTTTGTAAAGCGAATTTCTATGTTTCTTCAATGGGGCTAGGATGTAAACGTGTTTCTGCTTCAAAGGAAAGCAGCTAGGAGAAAGTTTCTTTTGCCAGTGTGTGACACAGCTGGAAAGCTGCAGAATGGTGGAGGAGATTCCAGGCTAGGCCATTCCTGGCTGGGTCTATAAGCAGAAGGAGTGCTTTTTCTAAAGCGAATTTCTATGGTTCTTCAATGGGGCTAGGATGTAAACGTGTTTCTGCTTCAAAGGAAAGCAGCTAGGAGAAAGTTTCTTTTGCCAGTGTGTGAGGGAGCTGGAAAGCTGCAGAACGGTGCAGGGAATTCCAGGCTAGGCCATTCCTGCTGGGTCTATAAGCAGAAGGAGTGCTTTTTCTAAACGGTATTTCTATGGTTCTTCAATGGGGCTAGGATGTAAACGTGTTTCTGCTTCAAAGGAAAGCAGCTAGGAGAAAGTTTCTTTTGCCAGTGTGTGACGCAGCTGGAAAGCTGCAGAATGGTGCAGGGGATTCCAGCTAGGTCATTCCTGACTGGGTCTATAAGCAGAAGGAGTGCTTTTGTAAAGCGAATTTCTATGGTTCTTCAAAGGGGCTAGGATGTAAACGTGTTTCTGCTTCAAGGAAAGCAGCTAGGAGAAAGTTTCTTTTGCCAGTGTGTGAGGGAGCTGGAAAGCTGCAGAATGGTGCAGGGATTCCAGGCTAGGCATTCCTGATGGGTCTATAAGCAGAAGGAGTGCTTTTTGTAAAGCGAATTTCTATGGTTCTTCAATGGGGCTAGGATGTAAACGTGTTTCTGCTTCAAAGGAAAGCAGCTAGGAGAAAGTTTCTTTTGCCAGTGTGTGAGGGAGCTGGAAAGCTGCAGAATGGTGCAGGAGATTCCAGGCTAAGCCATTCCTGGCTGGGTCTATAAGCAGAAGGAGTGCTTTTTCTAAAGCGAATTCTATGGTTCTTAAATGGGCTAGGATGTATACGTGTTTCTGCTTCAAAGGAAAGCAGCTAGGAGAAAGTTTCTTTTGCCAGTGTGTGAGGGAGCTGGAAAGCTGCAGAATGGTGCAGGGGATTCCAGGCTAGGCCATTCCTGACTGGGTCTATAAGCAGAAGGAGTGCTTTTTCTAAAGCGATTTTCTATGGTTCTTCAATAGGGATAGGATGTAACGTGTTTCTGCTTCAAAGGAAAGCAGCTAGGAGAAAGTTTCTTTTGCCAGTGTGTGACGCAGCTGGAAAGCTGCAGAATGGTGTAGGGGATTCCAGGCTAGGTCATTCCTGGAAGGGTCTATAAGCAGAAGGAGTGCTTTTTCTAAACAGCATTTCTATGTTTCTTCAAAGGGGCTAGGATGTAAACGTGTTTCTGCTTCAAAGGAAAGCAGCTAGGAGAAAGTTTCTTTTGCCAGTGTGTGAGGGAGCTGGAAAGCTGCAGAATGGTGCAGGGGATTCCAGGCTAGGCCATTCCTGGCTGGGTCTATAAGCAGAAGGAGTGCTTTTTCTAAACGGAATTTCTATGGTTCTTCAATGGGGCTAGGATGTAAACGTGTTTCTGCTTCAAAGGAAAGCAGCTAGGAGAAAGTTTCTTTTGCCAGTGTGTGACGCAGCTGGAAAGCTGCAGAATGGTGCAGGGGATTCCAGGCTAGGCAATCCTGACTGGGTCTATAAGAAGAAGGAGTGCTTTTTCTTAACCGAATTTCTATGGTTCTTCAATGGGGCTAGGATGTAAACGTGTTTCTGCTTCAAAGGAAAGCAGCTAGGAGAAAGTTTCTTTTGCCAGTGTGTGACGCAGCTGGAAAGCTGCAGAATGGTGCAGGGGATTCCAGGCTAGGCCATTCCTGGCTGGGTCCTGTAAGCAGAAGGAGTGCTTTTTCTAAACGGTATTTCTATGGTTCTTCAAGTGGGGCTAGGATGTAAACGTGTTTCTGCTTCAAAGGAAAGCAGCTAGGAGAAAGTTTCTTTTGCCAGTATGTGACGCAGCTGGAAAGCTGCAGAATGGTGCAGGGGATTCCAGGCTAGGCCATTCCTGGATGGGTCTATACGCAGAAGGAGTGCGTATTCTAAACGGCATTTCTATGGCTCTTCAATGGGGCTAGGATGTAAACTTGTTTCTGCTTCAAAGGAAAGCAGCTAGGAGAAAGTTTCTTTTGCCAGTGTGTGACGCAGCTGGAAAGCTGCAGAATGGTGCAGGGGATTCCAGGCTAGGCCATTCCTGATGCGTCTATAAGCAGAAGGAGTGCTTTTTGTAAAGCGAATTTCTATGTTTCTTCAGAGGGGCTAGTATGTAAACGTGTTTCTGCTTCAAAGGAAAGCAGCTAGGAGAAAGTTTCTTTTGCCAGTGTGTGGACGGCAGCTGGAAAGCTGCAGAATGGTGTAGGGGATTCCAGGCTAGGCCATTCCTGACTGGGTCTATAAGCAGAAGGAGTGCTTTTTGTAAAGCGAATTTCTATGTTTCTTCAATGGGGCCAGGAATGTAAACGTGTTTCTGCTTCAAAGGAAAGCAGCTAGGAGAAAGTTTCTTTGCCAGTGTGTGGAGGGAGCTGGAAAGCTGCAGAATGGTGCAGGAGATTCCAGGCTAAGCCATTCCTAGCT
The DNA here is from genome assembly GCF_015220805.1 of Pogoniulus pusillus. Taxonomy (NCBI): domain Eukaryota; kingdom Metazoa; phylum Chordata; class Aves; order Piciformes; family Lybiidae; genus Pogoniulus; species Pogoniulus pusillus. Next base: position 26,752 of record NW_026974542.1, on the reverse strand, counting down.
GGGTCTGCAAGCAGAAGTAGTGCTTTTTCTAAAAGACATTTCTATGGTTCTTCAATTGGGACTAGGATTGTAACGTGTTTCTGCTTCAAAGGAAAGCAGCTAGGAGAAAGTTTCTTTTGCCAGTGTGTGACGCAGCTGGAAGCTGCAAGAATGGTGCAGGGATTCCAGGCTAGGTCCATTCCTGGCTGGGTCTATAGCAGAAGGAGTTGCTTTTTCGAAATGGTATTTCAATGGTTCTTCAGTGGGGCTAGGATGTAAATGTGTTTCTGCTTCAAAGGAAAGCAGCTAGGAGAAAGTTTCTTTTGCCAGTGTGTGATGCAGCTGGAAAGCTGCAGAATGGTGCAGGGGATTCCAGGCTAGGCCATTCCTGAGTGGGTCTACATGGAGAAAGAGTGCTTTTCTGAAACGGCATTTCAATGGTTCATCAACGGGGCTAGGATGTAAACGTGTTTCTGCTTCAAAGGAAAGCAGCTAGGAGAAAGTTTCTTTTGCCAGTGTGTGAGGGAGCTGGAAAGCTGCAGAATGGTGCAGGGATTCCAGGCTAGGCCATTCCTGGCTGGGTCTATAAGCAGAAGGAGTGCTTTTTCTAAACCGAATTTCTATGGTTCTTCAATGGGGCTAGGATGTAAACGTGTTTCTGCTTCAAAGGAAAGCAGCTAGGAGAAAGTTTCTTTTGCCAGTGTGTGACGCAGCTGGAAAGCTGCAGAATGGTGCAGGGGATTCCAGGCTAGGCCATTCCTGGCTGGGTCTATAAGCAGAAGGAGTGCTTTTTCTAAACGGAATTTCTATGGTTCTTCAATGGGGCTAGGATGTAAACGTGTTTCTGCTTCAAAGGAAAGCAGCTAGGAGAAAGTTTCTTTTGCCAGTGTGTGACGCAGCTGGAAAGCTGCAGAATGGTGCAGGGGATTCCAGGCTAGGCCATTCCTGACTGGGTCTATAAGCAGAAGGAGTGCTTTTTCTAAACGGCATTTCTATGGTTCTTCAATGGGGCTAGGATGTAAACGTGTTTCTGCTTCAAAGGAAAGCAGCTAGGAGAAAGTTTCTTTTGCCAGTGTGTGACGCAGCTGGAAAGCTGCAGAATGGTGCAGGGGATTCCAGGCTAGGCCATTCCTGGCTGGGTCTATAAGCAGAAGGAGTGCTTTTTCTAAAGCGAATTTCTATGGTTCTTCAATGGGGCTAGGATGTAAACGTGTTTCTGCTTCAAAGGAAAGCAGCTAGGAGAAAGTTTCTTTTGCCAGTGTGTGAGGTAGCTGGAAAGCTGCAGAATGGTGCAGGGGATTCCAGGCTAGGCCATTCCTGGCTGGGTCTATAAGCAGAAGGAGTGCTTTTTCTAAACGGCATTTCTATGGTTCTTCAATGGGGCTAGGATGTAAACGTGTTTCTGCTTCAAAGGAAAGCAGCTAGGAGAAAGTTTCTTTTGCCAGTGTGTGACGCAACTGGAAAGCTGCAGAATGGTGCAGGAGATTCCAGGCTAGGCCATTCCTGGCTGGGTCTATAAGCAGAAGGAGTGCTTTTTCTAAACGGCATTTCTATGGTTCTTCAATGGGGCTAGGATGTAAACGTGTTTCTGCTTCAAAGGAAAGCAGCTAGGAGAAAGTTTCTTTTGCCAGTGTGTGACGCAGCTGGAAAGCTGCAGAATGGTGTAGGGGATTCCAGGCTAGGCCATTCCTGACTGGGTCTATAAGCAGAAGGAGTGCTTTTTGTAAAGCGAATTTCTATGGTTCTTCAATGGGGCTAGGATGTAAACGTGTTTCTGCTTCAAAGGAAAGCAGCTAGGAGAAAGTTTCTTTTGCCAGTGTGTGAGGAGCTGGAAAGCTGCAGAATGGTGCAGGGGATTCCAGGCTAGGCCATTCCTGGCTGGGTCTATAAGCAGAAGGAGTGCTTTTTCTAAACGGCATTTCTATGGTTCTTCAATGGGGCTAGGATGTAAACGTGTTTCTGCTTCAAAGGAAAGCAGCTAGGAGAAAGTTTCTTTTGCCAGTGTGTGACGCAGCTGGAAAGCTGCAGAATGGTGCAGGGGATTCCAGGCTAGGCCATTCCTGGCTGGGTCTATAAGCAGAAGGAGTGCTTTTTCTAAAGCGAATTTCTATGGTTCTTCAATGGGGCTAGGATGTAAACGTGTTTCTGCTTCAAAGGAAAGCAGCTAGGAGAAAGTTTCTTTTGCCAGTGTGTGAGGGAGCTGGAAAGCTGCAGAATGGTGCAGGGGATTCCAGGCTAGGCCATTCCTGGCTGGGTCTATAAGCAGAAGGAGTGCTTTTTCTAAACGGCATTTCTATGGTTCTTCAATGGGGCTAGGATGTAAACGTGTTTCTGCTTCAAAGGAAAGCAGCTAGGAGAAAGTTTCTTTTGCCAGTGTGTGACGCAGCTGGAAAGCTGCAGAATGGTGCAGGGGATTCCAGGCTAGGCCATTCCTGGCTGGGTCTATAAGCAGAAGGAGTGCTTTTTGTAAAGCGAATTTCTATGGTTCTTCAATGGGGCTAGGATGTAAACGTGTTTCTGCTTCAAAGGAAAGCAGCTAGGAGAAAGTTTCTTTTGCCAGTGTGTGACGCAGCTGGAAAGCTGCAGAATGGTGCAGGGGATTCCAGGCTAGGCCATTCCTGACTGGGTCTATAAGCAGAAGGAGTGCTTTTTCTAAAGCGAATTTCTATGGTTCTTCAATGGGGCTAGGATGTAAACGTGTTTCTGCTTCAAAGGAAAGCAGCTAGGAGAAAGTTTCTTTTGCCAGTGTGTGAGGGAGCTGGAAAGCTGCAGAATGGTGCAGGGGATTCCAGGCTAGGCCATTCCTGGCTGGGTCTATAAGCAGAAGGAGTGCTTTTTCTAAACGGCATTTCTATGGTTCTTCAATGGGGCTAGGATGTAAACGTGTTTCTGCTTCAAAGGAAAGCAGCTAGGAGAAAGTTTCTTTTGCCAGTGTGTGACGGAGCTGGAAAGCTGCAGAATGGTGCAGGGGATTCCAGGCTAGGCCATTCCTGACTGGGTCTATAAGCAGAAGGAGTGCTTTTTCTAAACGGAATTTCTATGGTTCTTCAATGGGGCTAGGATGTAAACGTGTTTCTGCTTCAAAGGAAAGCAGCTAGGAGAAAGTTTCTTTTGCCAGTGTGTGAGGCAGCTGGAAAGCTGCAGAATGGTGCAGGGGATTCCAGGCTAGGCCATTCCTGGCTGGGTCTATAAGCAGAAGGAGTGCTTTTTCTAAACGCATTTCTATGGTTCTTCAATGGGGCTAGGATGTAAACGTGTTTCTGCTTCAAAGGAAAGCAGCTAGGAGAAAGTTTCTTTTGCCAGTGTGTGAGGGAGCTGGAAAGCTGCAGAATGGTGCAGGGGATTCCAGGCTAGGCCATTCCTGGCTGGGTCTATAAGCAGAAGGAGTGCTTTTTCTAAACGGAATTTCTATGGTTCTTCAATGGGGCTAGGATGTAAACGTGTTTCTGCTTCAAAGGAAAGCAGCTAGGAGAAAGTTTCTTTTGCCAGTGTGTGAGGGAGCTGGAAAGCTGCAGAATGGTGCAGGGGATTCCAGGCTAGGCCATTCCTGGCTGGGTCTATAAGCAGAAGGAGTGCTTTTTCTAAACGGCATTTCTATGGTTCTTCAATGGGGCTAGGATGTAAACGTGTTTCTGCTTCAAAGGAAAGCAGCTAGGAGAAAGTTTCTTTTGCCAGTGTGTGACGCAGCTGGAAAGCTGCAGAATGGTGCAGGGGATTCCAGGCTAGGCCATTCCTGGCTGGGTCTATAAGCAGAAGGAGTGCTTTTTGTAAAGCGAATTTCTATGGTTCTTCAATGGGGCTAGGATGTAAACGTGTTTCTGCTTCAAAGGAAAGCAGCTAGGAGAAAGTTTCTTTTGCCAGTGTGTGACGCAGCTGGAAAGCTGCAGAATGGTGCAGGGGATTCCAGGCTAGGCCATTCCTGGCTGGGTCTATAAGCAGAAGGAGTGCTTTTTCTAAAGCGAATTTCTATGGTTCTTCAATGGGGCTAGGATGTAAACGTGTTTCTGCTTCAAAGGAAAGCAGCTAGGAGAAAGTTTCTTTTGCCAGTGTGTGACGCAGCTGGAAAGCTGCAGAATGGTGCAGGGGATTCCAGGCTAGGCCATTCCTGACTGGGTCTATAAGCAGAAGGAGTGCTTTTTCTAAAGCGAATTTCTATGGTTCTTCAATGGGGCTAGGATGTAAACGTGTTTCTGCTTCAAAGGAAAGCAGCTAGGAGAAAGTTTCTTTTGCCAGTGTGTGACGCAGCTGGAAAGCTGCAGAATGGTGCAGGGGATTCCAGGCTAGGCCATTCCTGGCTGGGTCTATAAGCAGAAGGAGTGCTTTTTGTAAAGCGAATTTCTATGGTTCTTCAATGGGGCTAGGATGTAAACGTGTTTCTGCTTCAAAGGAAAGCAGCTAGGAGAAAGTTTCTTTTGCCAGTGTGTGAGGCAGCTGGAAAGCTGCAGAATGGTGCAGGGGATTCCAGGCTAGGCCATTCCTGGCTGGGTCTATAAGCAGAAGGAGTGCTTTTTCTAAACGGCATTTCTATGGTTCTTCAATGGGGCTAGGATGTAAACGTGTTTCTGCTTCAAAGGAAAGCAGCTAGGAGAAAGTTTCTTTTGCCAGTGTGTGAGGCAGCTGGAAAGCTGCAGAATGGTGCAGGGGATTCCAGGCTAGGCCATTCCTGGCTGGGTCTATAAGCAGAAGGAGTGCTTTTTCTAAACGGCATTTCTATGGTTCTTCAATGGGGCTAGGATGTAAACGTGTTTCTGCTTCAAAGGAAAGCAGCTAGGAGAAAGTTTCTTTTGCCAGTGTGTGACGCAGCTGGAAAGCTGCAGAATGGTGCAGGGGATTCCAGGCTAGGTCATTCCTGACTGGGTCTATAAGCAGAAGGAGTGCTTTTTCTAAAGCGAATTTCTATGGTTCTTCAATGGGGCTAGGATGTAAACGTGTTTCTGCTTCAAAGGAAAGCAGCTAGGAGAAAGTTTCTTTTGCCAGTGTGTGAGGGAGCTGGAAAGCTGCAGAATGGTGCAGGGGATTCCAGGCTAGGCCATTCCTGGCTGGGTCTATAAGCAGAAGGAGTGCTTTTTCTAAACGGAATTTCTATGGTTCTTCAATGGGGCTAGGATGTAAACGTGTTTCTGCTTCAAAGGAAAGCAGCTAGGAGAAAGTTTCTTTTGCCAGTGTGTGAGGGAGCTGGAAAGCTGCAGAATGGTGCAGGGGATTCCAGGCTAGGCCATTCCTGGCTGGGTCTATAAGAAGAAGGAGTGCTTTTTCTAAACGGAATTTCTATGGTTCTTCAATGGGGCTAGGATGTAAACGTGTTTCTGCTTCAAAGGAAAGCAGCTAGGAGAAAGTTTCTTTTGCCAGTGTGTGAGGCAGCTGGAAAGCTGCAGAATGGTGTAGGGGATTCCAGGCTAGGCCATTCCTGGCTGGGTCTATAAGCAGAAGGAGTGCTTTTTCTAAACGGAATTTCTATGGTTCTTCAATGGGGCTAGGATGTAAACGTGTTTCTGCTTCAAAGGAAAGCAGCTAGGAGAAAGTTTCTTTTGCCAGTGTGTGACGGAGCTGGAAAGCTGCAGAATGGTGCAGGGGATTCCAGGCTAGGCCATTCCTGACTGGGTCTATAAGCAGAAGGAGTGCTTTTTCTAAACGGCATTTCTATGGTTCTTCAATGGGGCTAGGATGTAAACGTGTTTCTGCTTCAAAGGAAAGCAGCTAGGAGAAAGTTTCTTTTGCCAGTGTGTGACGCAGCTGGAAAGCTGCAGAATGGTGCAGGGGATTCCAGGCTAGGCCATTCCTGGCTGGGTCTATAAGCAGAAGGAGTGCTTTTTCTAAAGCGAATTTCTATGGTTCTTCAATGGGGCTAGGATGTAAACGTGTTTCTGCTTCAAAGGAAAGCAGCTAGGAGAAAGTTTCTTTTGCCAGTGTGTGAGGGAGCTGGAAAGCTGCAGAATGGTGCAGGGGATTCCAGGCTAGGCCATTCCTGGCTGGGTCTATAAGCAGAAGGAGTGCTTTTTCTAAACGGCATTTCTATGGTTCTTCAATGGGGCTAGGATGTAAACGTGTTTCTGCTTCAAAGGAAAGCAGCTAGGAGAAAGTTTCTTTTGCCAGTGTGTGACGCAGCTGGAAAGCTGCAGAATGGTGCAGGGGATTCCAGGCTAGGCCATTCCTGGCTGGGTCTATAAGCAGAAGGAGTGCTTTTTCTAAACGGAATTTCTATGGTTCTTCAATGGGGCTAGGATGTAAACGTGTTTCTGCTTCAAAGGAAAGCAGCTAGGAGAAAGTTTCTTTTGCCAGTGTGTGACGCAGCTGGAAAGCTGCAGAATGGTGCAGGGGATTCCAGGCTAGGCCATTCCTGACTGGGTCTATAAGCAGAAGGAGTGCTTTTTGTAAAGCGAATTTCTATGGTTCTTCAATGGGGCTAGGATGTAAACGTGTTTCTGCTTCAAAGGAAAGCAGCTAGGAGAAAGTTTCTTTTGCCAGTGTGTGAGGGAGCTGGAAAGCTGCAGAATGGTGCAGGGGATTCCAGGCTAGGCCATTCCTGGCTGGGTCTATAAGCAGAAGGAGTGCTTTTTCTAAACGGCATTTCTATGGTTCTTCAATGGGGCTAGGATGTAAACGTGTTTCTGCTTCAAAGGAAAGCAGCTAGGAGAAAGTTTCTTTTGCCAGTGTGTGACGCAGCTGGAAAGCTGCAGAATGGTGCAGGGGATTCCAGGCTAGGCCATTCCTGGCTGGGTCTATAAGCAGAAGGAGTGCTTTTTCTAAAGCGAATTTCTATGGTTCTTCAATGGGGCTAGGATGTAAACGTGTTTCTGCTTCAAAGGAAAGCAGCTAGGAGAAAGTTTCTTTTGCCAGTGTGTGAGGGAGCTGGAAAGCTGCAGAATGGTGCAGGGGATTCCAGGCTAGGCCATTCCTGGCTGGGTCTATAAGCAGAAGGAGTGCTTTTTCTAAACGGCATTTCTATGGTTCTTCAATGGGGCTAGGATGTAAACGTGTTTCTGCTTCAAAGGAAAGCAGCTAGGAGAAAGTTTCTTTTGCCAGTGTGTGAGGCAGCTGGAAAGCTGCAGAATGGTGCAGGGGATTCCAGGCTAGGCCATTCCTGACTGGGTCTATAAGCAGAAGGAGTGCTTTTTGTAAAGCGAATTTCTATGGTTCTTCAATGGGGCTAGGATGTAAACGTGTTTCTGCTTCAAAGGAAAGCAGCTAGGAGAAAGTTTCTTTTGCCAGTGTGTGACGGAGCTGGAAAGCTGCAGAATGGTGCAGGGGATTCCAGGCTAGGCCATTCCTGGCTGGGTCTATAAGCAGAAGGAGTGCTTTTTGTAAAGCGAATTTCTATGGTTCTTCAATGGGGCTAGGATGTAAACGTGTTTCTGCTTCAAAGGAAAGCAGCTAGGAGAAAGTTTCTTTTGCCAGTGTGTGAGGGAGCTGGAAAGCTGCAGAATGGTGCAGGGGATTCCAGGCTAGGCCATTCCTGGCTGGGTCTATAAGCAGAAGGAGTGCTTTTTCTAAACGGCATTTCTATGGTTCTTCAATGGGGCTAGGATGTAAACGTGTTTCTGCTTCAAAGGAAAGCAGCTAGGAGAAAGTTTCTTTTGCCAGTGTGTGACGCAGCTGGAAAGCTGCAGAATGGTGCAGGGGATTCCAGGCTAGGCCATTCCTGGCTGGGTCTATAAGCAGAAGGAGTGCTTTTTGTAAAGCGAATTTCTATGGTTCTTCAATGGGGCTAGGATGTAAACGTGTTTCTGCTTCAAAGGAAAGCAGCTAGGAGAAAGTTTCTTTTGCCAGTGTGTGACGGCAGCTGGAAAGCTGCAGAATGGTGCAGGGGATTCCAGGCTAGGCCATTCCTGGCTGGGTCTATAAGCAGAAGGAGTGCTTTTTCTAAAGCGAATTTCTATGGTTCTTCAATGGGGCTAGGATGTAAACGTGTTTCTGCTTCAAAGGAAAGCAGCTAGGAGAAAGTTTCTTTTGCCAGTGTGTGAGGGAGCTGGAAAGCTGCAGAATGGTGCAGGGATTCCAGGCTAGGCCATTCCTGGCTGGGTCTATAAGCAGAAGGAGTGCTTTTTCTAAACGGAATTTCTATGGTTCTTCAATGGGGCTAGGATGTAAACGTGTTTCTGCTTCAAAGGAAAGCAGCTAGGAGAAAGTTTCTTTTGCCAGTGTGTGAGGGAGCTGGAAAGCTGCAGAATGGTGCAGGGGATTCCAGGCTAGGCCATTCCTGGCTGGGTCTATAAGCAGAAGGAGTGCTTTTTCTAAACAGCATTTCTATGGTTCTTCAATGGGGCTAGGATGTAAACGTGTTTCTGCTTCAAAGGAAAGCAGCTAGGAGAAAGTTTCTTTTGCCAGTGTGTGACGGAGCTGGAAAGCTGCAGAATGGTGCAGGGGATTCCAGGCTAGGCCATTCCTGGCTGGGTCTATAAGCAGAAGGAGTGCTTTTTCTAAAGCGAATTTCTATGGTTCTTCAATGGGGCTAGGATGTAAACGTGTTTCTGCTTCAAAGGAAAGCAGCTAGGAGAAAGTTTCTTTTGCCAGTGTGTGAGGGAGCTGGAAAGCTGCAGAATGGTGCAGGGATTCCAGGCTAGGCCATTCCTGGCTGGGTCTATAAGCAGAAGGAGTGCTTTTTCTAAACGGCATTTCTATGGTTCTTCAATGGGGCTAGGATGTAAACGTGTTTCTGCTTCAAAGGAAAGCAGCTAGGAGAAAGTTTCTTTTGCCAGTGTGTGACGCAGCTGGAAAGCTGCAGAATGGTGCAGGGGATTCCAGGCTAGGCCATTCCTGGCTGGGTCTATAAGCAGAAGGAGTGCTTTTTCTAAACGGAATTTCTATGGTTCTTCAATGGGGCTAGGATGTAAACGTGTTTCTGCTTCAAAGGAAAGCAGCTAGGAGAAAGTTTCTTTTGCCAGTGTGTGAGGGAGCTGGAAAGCTGCAGAATGGTGCAGGGGATTCCAGGCTAGGCCATTCCTGACTGGGTCTATAAGCAGAAGGAGTGCTTTTTGTAAAGCGAATTTCTATGGTTCTTCAATGGGGCTAGGATGTAAACGTGTTTCTGCTTCAAAGGAAAGCAGCTAGGAGAAAGTTTCTTTTGCCAGTGTGTGAGGGAGCTGGAAAGCTGCAGAATGGTGCAGGGGATTCCAGGCTAGGCCATTCCTGGCTGGGTCTATAAGCAGAAGGAGTGCTTTTTCTAAACGGAATTTCTATGGTTCTTCAATGGGGCTAGGATGTAAACGTGTTTCTGCTTCAAAGGAAAGCAGCTAGGAGAAAGTTTCTTTTGCCAGTGTGTGAGGGAGCTGGAAAGCTGCAGAATGGTGCAGGGGATTCCAGGCTAGGCCATTCCTGGCTGGGTCTATAAGCAGAAGGAGTGCTTTTTCTAAACGGCATTTCTATGGTTCTTCAATGGGGCTAGGATGTAAACGTGTTTCTGCTTCAAAGGAAAGCAGCTAGGAGAAAGTTTCTTTTGCCAGTGTGTGACGCAGCTGGAAAGCTGCAGAATGGTGCAGGGGATTCCAGGCTAGGTCATTCCTGACTGGGTCTATAAGCAGAAGGAGTGCTTTTTGTAAAGCGAATTTCTATGGTTCTTCAATGGGGCTAGGATGTAAACGTGTTTCTGCTTCAAAGGAAAGCAGCTAGGAGAAAGTTTCTTTTGCCAGTGTGTGAGGGAGCTGGAAAGCTGCAGAATGGTGCAGGGATTCCAGGCTAGGCCATTCCTGGCTGGGTCTATAAGCAGAAGGAGTGCTTTTTCTAATCGGAATTTCTATGGTTCTTCAATGGGGCTAGGATGTAAACGTGTTTCTGCTTCAAAGGAAAGCAGCTAGGAGAAAGTTTCTTTTGCCAGTGTGTGAGGGAGCTGGAAAGCTGCAGAATGGTGCAGGGGATTCCAGGCTAGGCCATTCCTGGCTGGGTCTATAAGCAGAAGGAGTGCATTTTCTAAACGGCATTTCTATGGTTCTTCAATGGGGCTAGGATGTAAACGTGTTTCTGCTTCAAAGGAAAGCAGCTAGGAGAAAGTTTCTTTTGCCAGTGTGTGAGGGAGCTGGAAAGCTGCAGAATGGTGCAGGGGATTCCAGGCTAGGCCATTCCTGGCTGGGTCTATAAGCAGAAGGAGTGCTTTTTCTAAACGGAATTTCTATGGTTCTTCAATGGGGCTAGGATGTAAACGTGTTTCTGCTTCAAAGGAAAGCAGCTAGGAGAAAGTTTCTTTTGCCAGTGTGTGAGGGAGCTGGAAAGCTGCAGAATGGTGCAGGGGATTCCAGGCTAGGCCATTCCTGGCTGGGTCTATAAGCAGAAGGAGTGCTTTTTCTAAACGGCATTTCTATGGTTCTTCAATGGGGCTAGGATGTAAACGTGTTTCTGCTTCAAAGGAAAGCAGCTAGGAGAAAGTTTCTTTTGCCAGTGTGTGAGGGAGCTGGAAAGCTGCAGAATGGTGCAGGGGATTCCAGGCTAGGCCATTCCTGGCTGGGTCTATAAGCAGAAGGAGTGCTTTTTCTAAACGGCATTTCTATGGTTCTTCAATGGGGCTAGGATGTAAACGTGTTTCTGCTTCAAAGGAAAGCAGCTAGGAGAAAGTTTCTTTTGCCAGTGTGTGAGGGAGCTGGAAAGCTGCAGAATGGTGCAGGGGATTCCAGGCTAGGCCATTCCTGGCTGGGTCTATAAGCAGAAGGAGTGCTTTTTCTAAACGGCATTTCTATGGTTCTTCAATGGGGCTAGGATGTAAACGTGTTTCTGCTTCAAAGGAAAGCAGCTAGGAGAAAGTTTCTTTTGCCAGTGTGTGACGGAGCTGGAAAGCTGCAGAATGGTGCAGGGGATTCCAGGCTAGGCCATTCCTGGCTGGGTCTATAAGCAGAAGGAGTGCTTTTTCTAAAGCGAATTTCTATGGTTCTTCAATGGGGCTAGGATGTAAACGTGTTTCTGCTTCAAAGGAAAGCAGCTAGGAGAAAGTTTCTTTTGCCAGTGTGTGAGGGAGCTGGAAAGCTGCAGAATGGTGCAGGGGATTCCAGGCTAGGCCATTCCTGGCTGGGTCTATAAGCAGAAGGAGTGCTTTTTCTAAAGCGAATTTCTATGGTTCTTCAATGGGGCTAGGATGTAAACGTGTTTCTGCTTCAAAGGAAAGCAGCTAGGAGAAAGTTTCTTTTGCCAGTGTGTGAGGGAGCTGGAAAGCTGCAGAATGGTGCAGGGGATTCCAGGCTAGGCCATTCCTGGCTGGGTCTATAAGCAGAAGGAGTGCTTTTTCTAAACGGCATTTCTATGGTTCTTCAATGGGGCTAGGATGTAAACGTGTTTCTGCTTCAAAGGAAAGCAGCTAGGAGAAAGTTTCTTTTGCCAGTGTGTGAGGGAGCTGGAAAGCTGCAGAATGGTGCAGGGGATTCCAGGCTAGGCCATTCCTGGCTGGGTCTATAAGCAGAAGGAGTGCTTTTTCTAAAGCGAATTTCTATGGTTCTTCAATGGGGCTAGGATGTAAACGTGTTTCTGCTTCAAAGGAAAGCAGCTAGGAGAAAGTTTCTTTTGCCAGTGTGTGAGGGAGCTGGAAAGCTGCAGAATGGTGCAGGGGTTCCAGGCTAGGCCATTCCTGGCTGGGTCTATAAGCAGAAGGAGTGCTTTTTCTAAACGGCATTTCTATGGTTCTTCAATGGGGCTAGGATGTAAACGTGTTTCTGCTTCAAAGGAAAGCAGCTAGGAGAAAGTTTCTTTTGCCAGTGTGTGACGCAGCTGGAAAGCTGCAGAATGGTGCAGGGGATTCCAGGCTAGGTCCATTCCTGACTGGGTCTATAAGCAGAAGGAGTGCTTTTTGTAAAGCGAATTTCTATGGTTCTTCAATGGGGCTAGGATGTAAACGTGTTTCTGCTTCAAAGGAAAGCAGCTAGGAGAAAGTTTCTTTTGCCAGTGTGTGACGGAGCTGGAAAGCTGCAGAATGGTGCAGGGGATTCCAGGCTAGGCCATTCCTGGCTGGGTCTATAAGCAGAAGGAGTGCTTTTTCTAAACGGAATTTCTATGGTTCTTCAATGGGGCTAGGATGTAAACGTGTTTCTGCTTCAAAGGAAAGCAGCTAGGAGAAAGTTTCTTTTGCCAGTGTGTGAGGGAGCTGGAAAGCTGCAGAATGGTGCAGGGGATTCCAGGCTAGGCCATTCCTGGCTGGGTCTATAAGCAGAAGGAGTGCTTTTTCTAAAGCGAATTTCTATGGTTCTTCAATGGGGCTAGGATGTAAACGTGTTTCTGCTTCAAAGGAAAGCAGCTAGGAGAAAGTTTCTTTTGCCAGTGTGTGAGGGAGCTGGAAAGCTGCAGAATGGTGCAGGGGATTCCAGGCTAGGCCATTCCTGGCTGGGTCTATAAGCAGAAGGAGTGCTTTTTCTAAACCGAATTTCTATGGTTCTTCAATGGGGCTAGGATGTAAACGTGTTTCTGCTTCAAAGGAAAGCAGCTAGGAGAAAGTTTCTTTTGCCAGAGTGTGAGGGAGCTGGAAAGCTGCAGAATGGTGCAGGGGATTCCAGGCTAGGCCATTCCTGGCTGGGTCTATAAGCAGAAGGAGTGCTTTTTCTAAACGGCATTTCTATGGTTCTTCAATGGGGCTAGGATGTAAACGTGTTTCTGCTTCAAAGGAAAGCAGCTAGGAGAAAGTTTCTTTTGCCAGTGTGTGACGGAGCTGGAAAGCTGCAGAATGGTGCAGGGGATTCCAGGCTAGGCCATTCCTGACTGGGTCTATAAGCAGAAGGAGTGCTTTTTGTAAAGCGAATTTCTATGGTTCTTCAATGGGGCTAGGATGTAAACGTGTTTCTGCTTCAAAGGAAAGCAGCTAGGAGAAAGTTTCTTTTGCCAGTGTGTGAGGGAGCTGGAAAGCTGCAGAATGGTGCAGGGGATTCCAGGCTAGGCCATTCCTGGCTGGGTCTATAAGCAGAAGGAGTGCTTTTTCTAAAGCGCATTTCTATGGTTCTTCAATGGGGCTAGGATGTAAACGTGTTTCTGCTTCAAAGGAAAGCAGCTAGGAGAAAGTTTCTTTTGCCAGTGTGTGACGGCAGCTGGAAAGCTGCAGAATGGTGCAGGGGATTCCAGGCTAGGCCATTCCTGGCTGGGTCTATAAGCAGAAGGAGTGCTTTTTCTAAAGCGAATTTCTATGGTTCTTCAATGGGGCTAGGATGTAAACGTGTTTCTGCTTCAAAGGAAAGCAGCTAGGAGAAAGTTTCTTTTGCCAGTGTGTGAGGGAGCTGGAAAGCTGCAGAATGGTGCAGGGGATTCCAGGCTAGGCCATTCCTGGCTGGGTCTATAAGCAGAAGGAGTGCTTTTTCTAAAGCGAATTTCTATGGTTCTTCAATGGGGCTAGGATGTAAACGTGTTTCTGCTTCAAAGGAAAGCAGCTAGGAGAAAGTTTCTTTTGCCAGTGTGTGAGGGAGCTGGAAAGCTGCAGAATGGTGCAGGGGATTCCAGGCTAGGCCATTCCTGGCTGGGTCTATAAGCAGAAGGAGTGCTTTTTCTAAACGGAATTTCTATGGTTCTTCAATGGGGCTAGGATGTAAACGTGTTTCTGCTTCAAAGGAAAGCAGCTAGGAGAAAGTTTCTTTTGCCAGTGTGTGACGGAGCTGGAAAGCTGCAGAATGGTGCAGGGGATTCCAGGCTAGGCCATTCCTGGCTGGGTCTATAAGCAGAAGGAGTGCTTTTTGTAAAGCGAATTTCTATGGTTCTTCAATGGGGCTAGGATGTAAACGTGTTTCTGCTTCAAAGGAAAGCAGCTAGGAGAAAGTTTCTTTTGCCAGTGTGTGAGGGAGCTGGAAAGCTGCAGAATGGTGCAGGGGATTCCAGGCTAGGCCATTCCTGGCTGGGTCTATAAGCAGAAGGAGTGCTTTTTCTAAACGGCATTTCTATGGTTCTTCAATGGGGCTAGGATGTAAACGTGTTTCTGCTTCAAAGGAAAGCAGCTAGGAGAAAGTTTCTTTTGCCAGTGTGTGACGGAGCTGGAAAGCTGCAGAATGGTGCAGGGGATTCCAGGCTAGGCCATTCCTGACTGGGTCTATAAGCAGAAGGAGTGCTTTTTGTAAAGCGAATTTCTATGGTTCTTCAATGGGGCTAGGATGTAAACGTGTTTCTGCTTCAAAGGAAAGCAGCTAGGAGAAAGTTTCTTTTGCCAGTGTGTGACGCAGCTGGAAAGCTGCAGAATGGTGCAGGGGATTCCAGGCTAGGCCATTCCTGGCTGGGTCTATAAGCAGAAGGAGTGCTTTTTATAAAGCGAATTTCTATGGTTCTTCAATAGGGATAGGATGTAAACGTGTTTCTGCTTCAAAGGAAAGCAGCTAGGAGAAAGTTTCTTTTGCCAGTGTGTGAGGGAGCTGGAAAGCTGTAGAATGGTGCAGGGGATTCCAGGCTAGGCCATTCCTGGCTGGGTCTATAAGCAGAAGGAGTGCTTTTTCTAAACGGCATTTCTATGGTTCTTCAATGGGGCTAGGATGTAAACGTGTTTCTGCTTCAAAGGAAAGCAGCTAGGAGAAAGTTTCTTTTGCCAGTGTGTGAGGGAGCTGGAAAGCTGCAGAATGGTGCAGGGGATTCCAGGCTAGGCCATTCCTGGCTGGGTCTATAAGCAGAAGGAGTGCTTTTTCTAAAGCGAATTTCTATGGTTCTTCAATGGGGCTAGGATGTAAACGTGTTTCTGCTTCAAAGGAAAGCAGCTAGGAGAAAGTTTCTTTTGCCAGTGTGTGAGGGAGCTGGAAAGCTGCAGAATGGTGCAGGGGATTCCAGGCTAGGCCATTCCTGGCTGGGTCTATAAGCAGAAGGAGTGCTTTTTCTAAAGCGAATTTCTATGTTTCTTCAAAGGGGCTAGGATGTAAACGTGTTTCTGCTTCAAAGGAAAGCAGCTAGGAGAAAGTTTCTTTTGCCAGTGTGTGAGGGAGCTGGAAAGCTGCAGAATGGTGCAGGGATTCCAGGCTAGGCCATTCCTGGCTGGGTCTATAAGCAGAAGGAGTGCTTTTTCTTAACGGAATTTCTATGGTTCTTCAATGGGGCTAGGATGTAAACGTGTTTCTGCTTCAAAGGAAAGCAGCTAGGAGAAAGTTTCTTTTGCCAGTGTGTGAGGGAGCTGGAAAGCTGCAGAATGGTGCAGGGGATTCCAGGCTAGGCCATTCCTGGCTGGGTCTATAAGCAGAAGGAGTGCTTTTTGTAAAGCGAATTTCTATGGTTCTTCAATGGGGCTAGGATGTAAACGTGTTTCTGCTTCAAAGGAAAGCAGCTAGGAGAAAGTTTCTTTTGCCAGTGTGTGACGGAGCTGGAAAGCTGCAGAATGGTGCAGGGGATTCCAGGCTAGGCCATTCCTGGCTGGGTCTATAAGCAGAAGGAGTGCTTTTTCTAAACCGCATTTCTATGGTTCTTCAATGGGGCTAGGATGTAAACGTGTTTCTGCTTCAAAGGAAAGCAGCTAGGAGAAAGTTTCTTTTGCCAGTGTGTGAGGGAGCTGGAAAGCTGCAGAATGGTGCAGGGGATTCCAGGCTAGGCCATTCCTGGCTGGGTCTATAAGCAGAAGGAGTGCTTTTTCTAAAGCGAATTTCTATGGTTCTTCAATGGGGCTAGGATGTAAACGTGTTTCTGCTTCAAAGGAAAGCAGCTAGGAGAAAGTTTCTTTTGCCAGTGTGTGACGCAGCTGGAAAGCTGCAGAATGGTGCAGGGGATTCCAGGCTAGGCCATTCCTGACTGGGTCTATAAGCAGAAGGAGTGCTTTTTGTAAAGCGAATTTCTATGGTTCTTCAATGGGGCTAGGATGTAAACGTGTTTCTGCTTCAAAGGAAAGCAGCTAGGAGAAAGTTTCTTTTGCCAGTGTGTGAGGGAGCTGGAAAGCTGCAGAATGGTGCAGGGATTCCAGGCTAGGCCATTCCTGGCTGGGTCTATAAGCAGAAGGAGTGCTTTTTCTAAAGCGAATTTCTATGGTTCTTCAATGGGGCTAGGATGTAAACGTGTTTCTGCTTCAAAGGAAAGCAGCTAGGAGAAAGTTTCTTTTGCCAGTGTGTGAGGGAGCTGGAAAGCTGCAGAATGGTGCAGGGGATTCCAGGCTAGGCCATTCCTGGCTGGGTCTATAAGCAGAAGGAGTGCTTTTTCTAAACGCATTTCTATGGTTCTTCAATGGGGCTAGGATGTAAACGTGTTTCTGCTTCAAAGGAAAGCAGCTAGGAGAAAGTTTCTTTTGCCAGTGTGTGACGGAGCTGGAAAGCTGCAGAATGGTGCAGGGGATTCCAGGCTAGGTCATTCCTGACTGGGTCTATAAGCAGAAGGAGTGCTTTTTGTAAAGCGAATTTCTATGGTTCTTCAATGGGGCTAGGATGTAAACGTGTTTCTGCTTCAAAGGAAAGCAGCTAGGAGAAAGTTTCTTTTGCCAGTGTGTGACGCAGCTGGAAAGCTGCAGAATGGTGCAGGGGATTCCAGGCTAGGTCATTCCTGACTGGGTCTATAAGCAGAAGGAGTGCTTTTTGTAAAGCGAATTTCTATGGTTCTTCAATGGGGCTAGGATGTAAACGTGTTTCTGCTTCAAAGGAAAGCAGCTAGGAGAAAGTTTCTTTTGCCAGTGTGTGAGGGAGCTGGAAAGCTGCAGAATGGTGCAGGGGATTCCAGGCTAGGCCATTCCTGGCTGGGTCTATAAGCAGAAGGAGTGCTTTTTGTAAAGCGAATTTCTATGGTTCTTCAATGGGGCTAGGATGTAAACGTGTTTCTGCTTCAAAGGAAAGCAGCTAGGAGAAAGTTTCTTTTGCCAGTGTGTGACGGAGCTGGAAAGCTGCAGAATGGTGCAGGGGATTCCAGGCTAGGCCATTCCTGGCTGGGTCTATAAGCAGAAGGAGTGCTTTTTCTAAAGCGAATTTCTATGGTTCTTCAATGGGGCTAGGATGTAAACGTGTTTCTGCTTCAAAGGAAAGCAGCTAGGAGAAAGTTTCTTTTGCCAGTGTGTGACGGCAGCTGGAAAGCTGCAGAATGGTGCAGGGGATTCCAGGCTAGGCCATTCCTGGCTGGGTCTATAAGCAGAAGGAGTGCTTTTTCTAAAGCGAATTTCTATGGTTCTTCAATGGGGCTAGGATGTAAACGTGTTTCTGCTTCAAAGGAAAGCAGCTAGGAGAAAGTTTCTTTTGCCAGTGTGTGACGGAGCTGGAAAGCTGCAGAATGGTGCAGGGGATTCCAGGCTAGGCCGTTCCTGTCTGGGTCTATCAGGAGAAGGATTGCTTTTTCTAATCGGCATTTCTATGTTTCTTCAATGGGGCTAGGATGTAAACGTGTTTCTGCTTCAAAGGAAAGCAGCTAGGAGAAAGTTTCTTTTGCCAGTGGGTGAGGGAGCTGGAAAGCTGCAGAATGGTGCAGGGGATTCCAGGCTAGGCCATTCCTGGCTGGGTCTATAAGCAGAAGGAGTGCTTTTTCTAAAGCGAATTTCTATGGTTCTTCAATGGGGCTAGGATGTAAACGTGTTTCTGCTTCAAAGGAAAGCAGCTAGGAGAAAGTTTCTTTTGCCAGTGTGTGACGGAGCTGGAAAGCTGCAGAATGGTGCAGGGGATTCCAGGCTAGGCCATTCCTGGCTGGGTCTATAAGCAGAAGGAGTGCTTTTTCTAAAGCGAATTTCTATGGTTCTTCAATGGGGCTAGGATGTAAACGTGTTTCTGCTTCAAAGGAAAGCAGCTAGGAGAAAGTTTCTTTTGCCAGTGTGTGACGGAGCTGGAAAGCTGCAGAATGGTGCAGGGGATTCCAGGCTAGGCCATTCCTGGCTGGGTCTATAAGCAGAAGGAGTGCTTTTTCTAAAGCGAATTTCTATGGTTCTTCAATGGGGCTAGGATGTAAACGTGTTTCTGCTTCAAAGGAAAGCAGCTAGGAGAAAGTTTCTTTTGCCAGTGTGTGAGGGAGCTGGAAAGCTGCAGAATGGTGCAGGGGATTCCAGGCTAGGCCATTCCTGGCTGGGTCTATAAGCAGAAGGAGTGCTTTTTCTAAACGGCATTTCTATGGTTCTTCAATGGGGCTAGGATGTAAACGTGTTTCTGCTTCAAAGGAAAGCAGCTAGGAGAAAGTTTCTTTTGCCAGTGTGTGACGCAGCTGGAAAGCTGCAGAATGGTGTAGGGGATTCCAGGCTAGGTCATTCCTGACTGGGTCTATAAGCAGAAGGAGTGCTTTTTGTAAAGCGAATTTCTATGGTTCTTCAATGGGGCTAGGATGTAAACGTGTTTCTGCTTCAAAGGAAAGCAGCTAGGAGAAAGTTTCTTTTGCCAGTGTGTGAGGGAGCTGGAAAGCTGCAGAATGGTGCAGGGATTCCAGGCTAGGCCATTCCTGGCTGGGTCTATAAGCAGAAGGAGTGCTTTTTCTAAACGCATTTCTATGGTTCTTCAATGGGGCTAGGATGTAAACGTGTTTCTGCTTCAAAGGAAAGCAGCTAGGAGAAAGTTTCTTTTGCCAGTGTGTGAGGGAGCTGGAAAGCTGCAGAATGGTGCAGGGGATTCCAGGCTAGGCCATTCCTGGCTGGGTCTATAAGCAGAAGGAGTGCTTTTTCTAAAGCGAATTTCTATGGTTCTTCAATGGGGCTAGGATGTAAACGTGTTTCTGCTTCAAAGGAAAGCAGCTAGGAGAAAGTTTCTTTTGCCAGTGTGTGAGGGAGCTGGAAAGCTGCAGAATGGTGCAGGAGATTCCAGGCTAGGCCATTCCTGGCTGGGTCTATAAGCAGAAGGAGTGCTTTTTCTAAACGGCATTTCTATGGTTCTTCAATGGGGCTAGGATGTAAACGTGTTTCTGCTTCAAAGGAAAGCAGCTAGGAGAAAGTTTCTTTTGCCAGTGTGTGACGCAGCTGGAAAGCTGCAGAATGGTGCAGGGGATTCCAGGCTAGGCCATTCCTGGCTGGGTCTATAAGCAGAAGGAGTGCTTTTTCTAAAGCGAATTTCTATGGTTCTTCAATGGGGCTAGGATGTAAACGTGTTTCTGCTTCAAAGGAAAGCAGCTAGGAGAAAGTTTCTTTTGCCAGTGTGTGACGGAGCTGGAAAGCTGCAGAATGGTGCAGGGGATTCCAGGCTAGGCCATTCCTGGCTGGGTCTATAAGCAGAAGGAGTGCTTTTTCTAAACGCATTTCTATGGTTCTTCAATGGGGCTAGGATGTAAACGTGTTTCTGCTTCAAAGGAAAGCAGCTAGGAGAAAGTTTCTTTTGCCAGTGTGTGAGGGAGCTGGAAAGCTGCAGAATGGTGCAGGGATTCCAGGCTAGGCCATTCCTGGCTGGGTCTATAAGCAGAAGGAGTGCTTTTTCTAAAGCGAATTTCTATGGTTCTTCAATGGGGCTAGGATGTAAACGTGTTTCTGCTTCAAAGGAAAGCAGCTAGGAGAAAGTTTCTTTTGCCAGTGTGTGAGGGAGCTGGAAAGCTGCAGAATGGTGCAGGGGATTCCAGGCTAGGCCATTCCTGGCTGGGTCTATAAGCAGAAGGAGTGCTTTTTGTAAAGCGAATTTCTATGGTTCTTCAATGGGGCTAGGATGTAAACGTGTTTCTGCTTCAAAGGAAAGCAGCTAGGAGAAAGTTTCTTTTGCCAGTGTGTGAGGCAGCTGGAAAGCTGCAGAATGGTGCAGGGGATTCCAGGCTAGGCCATTCCTGACTGGGTCTATAAGCAGAAGGAGTGCTTTTTGTAAAGCGAATTTCTATGGTTCTTCAATGGGGCTAGGATGTAAACGTGTTTCTGCTTCAAAGGAAAGCAGCTAGGAGAAAGTTTCTTTTGCCAGTGTGTGAGGGAGCTGGAAAGCTGCAGAATGGTGCAGGGGATTCCAGGCTAGGCCATTCCTGGCTGGGTCTATAAGCAGAAGGAGTGCTTTTTCTGAACGTAATTTCTATGGTTCTTCAATGGGGCTAGGATGTAAACGTGTTTCTGCTTCAAAGGAAAGCAGCTAGGAGAAAGTTTCTTTTGCCAGTGTGTGACGGAGCTGGAAAGCTGCAGAATGGTGTAGGGGATTCCAGGCTAGGCCATTCCTGGCTGGGTCTATAAGCAGAAGGAGTGCTTTTTCTAAACGGCATTTCTATGGTTCTTCAATGGGGCTAGGATGTAAACGTGTTTCTGCTTCAAAGGAAAGCAGCTAGGAGAAAGTTTCTTTTGCCAGTGTGTGAGGGAGCTGGAAAGCTGCAGAATGGTGCAGGGGATTCCAGGCTAGGCCATTCCTGGCTGGGTCTATAAGCAGAAGGAGTGCTTTTTCTAAACGGCATTTCTATGGTTCTTCAATGGGGCTAGGATGTAAACGTGTTTCTGCTTCAAAGGAAAGCAGCTAGGAGAAAGTTTCTTTTGCCAGTGTGTGAGGGAGCTGGAAAGCTGCAGAATGGTGCAGGGGATTCCAGGCTAGGTCATTCCTGGCTGGGTCTATAAGCAGAAGGAGTGCTTTTTGTAAAGCGAATTTCTATGGTTCTTCAATGGGGCTAGGATGTAAACGTGTTTCTGCTTCAAAGGAAAGCAGCTAGGAGAAAGTTTCTTTTGCCAGTGTGTGAGGGAGCTGGAAAGCTGCAGAATGGTGCAGGGGATTCCAGGCTAGGCCATTCCTGACTGGGTCTATAAGCAGAAGGAGTGCTTTTTCTAAAGCGAATTTCTATGGTTCTTCAATGGGGCTAGGATGTAAACGTGTTTCTGCTTCAAAGGAAAGCAGCTAGGAGAAAGTTTCTTTTGCCAGTGTGTGACGGAGCTGGAAAGCTGCAGAATGGTGCAGGGGATTCCAGGCTAGGCCATTCCTGGCTGGGTCTATAAGCAGAAGGAGTGCTTTTTCTAAACCTGCATTTCTATGGTTCTTCAATGGGGCTAGGATGTAAACGTGTTTCTGCTTCAAAGGAAAGCAGCTAGGAGAAAGTTTCTTTTGCCAGTGTGTGAGGGAGCTGGAAAGCTGCAGAATGGTGCAGGGGATTCCAGGCTAGGCCATTCCTGGCTGGGTCTATAAGCAGAAGGAGTGCTTTTTCTAAACGAATTTCTATGGTTCTTCAATGGGGCTAGGATGTAAACGTGTTTCTGCTTCAAAGGAAAGCAGCTAGGAGAAAGTTTCTTTTGCCAGTGTGTGATGCAGCTGGAAAGCTGCAGAATGGTGCAGGGGATTCCAGGCTAGGCCATTCCTGGCTGGGTCTATAAGCAGAAGGAGTGCTTTTTCTAAACGGCATTTCTATGGTTCTTCAATGGGGCTAGGATGTAAACGTGTTTCTGCTTCAAAGGAAAGCAGCTAGGAGAAAGTTTCTTTTGCCAGTGTGTGAGGAGCTGGAAAGCTGCAGAATGGTGCAGGGGATTCCAGGCTAGGCCATTCCTGACTGGGTCTATAAGCAGAAGGAGTGCTTTTTGTAAAGCGAATTTCTATGGTTCTTCAATGGGGCTAGGATGTAAACGTGTTTCTGCTTCAAAGGAAAGCAGCTAGGAGAAAGTTTCTTTTGCCAGTGTGTGAGGGAGCTGGAAAGCTGCAGAATGGTGCAGGGGATTCCAGGCTAGGCCATTCCTGACTGGGTCTATAAGCAGAAGGAGTGCTTTTTCTAAACGCATTTCTATGTTTCTTCAATGGGGCTAGGATGTAAACGTGTTTCTGCTTCAAAGGAAAGCAGCTAGGAGAAAGTTTCTTTTGCCAGTGTGTGAGGGAGCTGGAAAGCTGCAGAATGGTGCAGGGGATTCCAGGCTAGGCCATTCCTGGCTGGGTCTATAAGCAGAAGGAGTGCTTTTTCTAAAGCGAATTTCTATGGTTCTTCAATGGGGCTAGGATGTAAACGTGTTTCTGCTTCAAAGGAAAGCAGCTAGGAGAAAGTTTCTTTTGCCAGTGTGTGACGCAGCTGGAAAGCTGCAGAATGGTGCAGGGGATTCCAGGCTAGGCCATTCCTGGCTGGGTCTATAAGCAGAAGGAGTGCTTTTTCTAAAGCGAATTTCTATGGTTCTTCAATGGGGCTAGGATGTAAACGTGTTTCTGCTTCAAAGGAAAGCAGCTAGGAGAAAGTTTCTTTTGCCAGTGTGTGAGGGAGCTGGAAAGCTGCAGAATGGTGCAGGGGATTCCAGGCTAGGCCATTCCTGGCTGGGTCTATAAGCAGAAGGAGTGCTTTTTCTGAACGAATTTCTATGGTTCTTCAATGGGGCTAGGATGTAAACGTGTTTCTGCTTCAAAGGAAAGCAGCTAGGAGAAAGTTTCTTTTGCCAGTGTGTGAGGGAGCTGGAAAGCTGCAGAATGGTGCAGGAGATTCCAGGCTAGGCCATTCCTGGCTGGGTCTATAAGCAGAAGGAGTGCTTTTTCTAAACGGCATTTCTATGGTTCTTCAATGGGGCTAGGATGTAAACGTGTTTCTGCTTCAAAGGAAAGCAGCTAGGAGAAAGTTTCTTTTGCCAGTGTGTGAGGGAGCTGGAAAGCTGCAGAATGGTGCAGGGGATTCCAGGCTAGGCCATTCCTGGCTGGGTCTATAAGCAGAAGGAGTGCTTTTTCTAAACGGCATTTCTATGGTTCTTCAATGGGGCTAGGATGTAAACGTGTTTCTGCTTCAAAGGAAAGCAGCTAGGAGAAAGTTTCTTTTGCCAGTGTGTGAGGGAGCTGGAAAGCTGCAGAATGGTGCAGGGGATTCCAGGCTAGGCCATTCCTGGCTGGGTCTATAAGCAGAAGGAGTGCTTTTTCTAAACGGCATTTCTATGGTTCTTCAATGGGGCTAGGATGTAAACGTGTTTCTGCTTCAAAGGAAAGCAGCTAGGAGAAAGTTTCTTTTGCCAGTGTGTGACGCAGCTGGAAAGCTGCAGAATGGTGCAGGGGATTCCAGGCTAGGCCATTCCTGGCTGGGTCTATAAGCAGAAGGAGTGCTTTTTCTAAAGCGAATTTCTATGGTTCTTCAATGGGGCTAGGATGTAAACGTGTTTCTGCTTCAAAGGAAAGCAGCTAGGAGAAAGTTTCTTTTGCCAGTGTGTGAGGGAGCTGGAAAGCTGCAGAATGGTGCAGGGATTCCAGGCTAGGCCATTCCTGGCTGGGTCTATAAGCAGAAGGAGTGCTTTTTCTAAAGGGAATTTCTATGGTTCTTCAATGGGGCTAGGATGTAAACGTGTTTCTGCTTCAAAGGAAAGCAGCTAGGAGAAAGTTTCTTTTGCCAGTGTGTGAGGGAGCTGGAAAGCTGCAGAATGGTGCAGGGGATTCCAGGCTAGGCCATTCCTGGCTGGGTCTATAAGCAGAAGGAGTGCTTTTTCTAAACGGCATTTCTATGGTTCTTCAATGGGGCTAGGATGTAAACGTGTTTCTGCTTCAAAGGAAAGCAGCTAGGAGAAAGTTTCTTTTGCCAGTGTGTGAGGGAGCTGGAAAGTTGCAGAATGGTGCAGGGATTCCAGGCTAGGCCATTCCTGGCTGGGTCTATAAGCAGAAGGAGTGCTTTTTCTAAACGGCATTTCTATGGTTCTTCAATGGGGCTAGGATGTAAACGTGTTTCTGCTTCAAAGGAAAGCAGCTAGGAGAAAGTTTCTTTTGCCAGTGTGTGACGGCAGCTGGAAAGCTGCAGAATGGTGCAGGGGATTCCAGGCTAGGTCATTCCTGACTGGGTCTATAAGCAGAAGGAGTGCTTTTTGTAAAGCGAATTTCTATGGTTCTTCAATGGGGCTAGGATGTAAACGTGTTTCTGCTTCAAAGGAAAGCAGCTAGGAGAAAGTTTCTTTTGCCAGTGTGTGAGGCAGCTGGAAAGCTGCAGAATGGTGCAGGGGATTCCAGGCTAGGTCATTCCTGACTGGGTCTATAAGCAGAAGGAGTGCTTTTTCTAAACGCATTTCTATGGTTCTTCAATGGGGCTAGGATGTAAACGTGTTTCTGCTTCAAAGGAAAGCAGCTAGGAGAAAGTTTCTTTTGCCAGTGTGTGAGGGAGCTGGAAAGCTGCAGAATGGTGCAGGGGATTCCAGGCTAGGCCATTCCTGGCTGGGTCTATAAGCAGAAGGAGTGCTTTTTCTAAACGGCATTTCTATGGTTCTTCAATGGGGCTAGGATGTAAACGTGTTTCTGCTTCAAAGGAAAGCAGCTAGGAGAAAGTTTCTTTTGCCAGTGTGTGAGGGAGCTGGAAAGCTGCAGAATGGTGCAGGGGATTCCAGGCTAGGTCATTCCTGGCTGGGTCTATAAGCAGAAGGAGTGCTTTTTGTAAAGCGAATTTCTATGGTTCTTCAATGGGGCTAGGATGTAAACGTGTTTCTGCTTCAAAGGAAAGCAGCTAGGAGAAAGTTTCTTTTGCCAGTGTGTGAGGAGCTGGAAAGCTGCAGAATGGTGCAGGGGATTCCAGGCTAGGCCATTCCTGGTCTGGGTCTATAAGCAGAAGGAGTGCTTTTTCTAAAGCGAATTTCTATGGTTCTTCAATGGGGCTAGGATGTAAACGTGTTTCTGCTTCAAAGGAAAGCAGCTAGGAGAAAGTTTCTTTTGCCAGTGTGTGAGGGAGCTGGAAAGCTGCAGAATGGTGCAGGGGATTCCAGGCTAGGCCATTCCTGACTGGGTCTATAAGCAGAAGGAGTGCTTTTTGTAAAGCGAATTTCTATGGTTCTTCAATGGGGCTAGGATGTAAACGTGTTTCTGCTTCAAAGGAAAGCAGCTAGGAGAAAGTTTCTTTTGCCAGTGTGTGACGCAGCTGGAAAGCTGCAGAATGGTGCAGGGGATTCCAGGCTAGGTCATTCCTGACTGGGTCTATAAGCAGAAGGAGTGCTTTTTGTAAAGCGAATTTCTATGGTTCTTCAATGGGGCTAGGATGTAAACGTGTTTCTGCTTCAAAGGAAAGCAGCTAGGAGAAAGTTTCTTTTGCCAGTGTGTGAGGGAGCTGGAAAGCTGCAGAATGGTGCAGGGGATTCCAGGCTAGGCCATTCCTGGCTGGGTCTATAAGCAGAAGGAGTGCTTTTTCTAAACGGAATTTCTATGGTTCTTCAATGGGGCTAGGATGTAAACGTGTTTCTGCTTCAAAGGAAAGCAGCTAGGAGAAAGTTTCTTTTGCCAGTGTGTGACGCAGCTGGAAAGCTGCAGAATGGTGCAGGGGATTCCAGGCTAGGCCATTCCTGACTGGGTCTATAAGCAGAAGGAGTGCTTTTTCTAAAGCGAATTTCTATGGTTCTTCAATGGGGCTAGGATGTAAACGTGTTTCTGCTTCAAAGGAAAGCAGCTAGGAGAAAGTTTCTTTTGCCAGTGTGTGAGGGAGCTGGAAAGCTGCAGAATGGTGCAGGGGATTCCAGGCTAGGCCATTCCTGGCTGGGTCTATAAGCAGAAGGAGTGCTTTTTCTAAAGCGAATTTCTATGGTTCTTCAATGGGGCTAGGATGTAAACGTGTTTCTGCTTCAAAGGAAAGCAGCTAGGAGAAAGTTTCTTTTGCCAGTGTGTGACGCAGCTGGAAAGCTGCAGAATGGTGCAGGGGATTCCAGGCTAGGCCATTCCTGGCTGGGTCTATAAGCAGAAGGAGTGCTTTTTCTAAAGCGAATTTCTATGGTTCTTCAATGGGGCTAGGATGTAAACGTGTTTCTGCTTCAAAGGAAAGCAGCTAGGAGAAAGTTTCTTTTGCCAGTGTGTGAGGCAGCTGGAAAGCTGCAGAATGGTGCAGGGGATTCCAGGCTAGGCCATTCCTGGCTGGGTCTATAAGCAGAAGGAGTGCTTTTTCTAAAGCGAATTTCTATGGTTCTTCAATGGGGCTAGGATGTAAACGTGTTTCTGCTTCAAAGGAAAGCAGCTAGGAGAAAGTTTCTTTTGCCAGTGTGTGACGCAGCTGGAAAGCTGCAGAATGGTGCAGGGATTCCAGGCTAGGCCATTCCTGGCTGGGTCTATAAGCAGAAGGAGTGCTTTTTCTAAACGGCATTTCTATGGTTCTTCAATGGGGCTAGGATGTAAACGTGTTTCTGCTTCAAAGGAAAGCAGCTAGGAGAAAGTTTCTTTTGCCAGTGTGTGAGGGAGCTGGAAAGCTGCAGAATGGTGCAGGGGATTCCAGGCTAGGCCATTCCTGATGGGTCTATAAGCAGAAGGAGTGCTTTTTCTAAACGCATTTCTATGGTTCTTCAATGGGGCTAGGATGTAAACGTGTTTCTGCTTCAAAGGAAAGCATCTAGGAGAAAGTTTCTTTTGCCAGTGTGTGACGGAGCTGGAAAGCTGCAGAATGGTGCAGGGGATTCCAGGCTAGGTCATTCCTGACTGGGTCTATAAGCAGAAGGAGTGCTTTTTCTAAAGCGAATTTCTATGGTTCTTCAATGGGGCTAGGATGTAAACGTGTTTCTGCTTCAAAGGAAAGCAGCTAGGAGAAAGTTTCTTTTGCCAGTGTGTGAGGGGCTGGAAAGCTGCAGAATGGTGCAGGGGATTCCAGGCTAGGCCATTCCTGACTGGGTCTATAAGCAGAAGGAGTGCTTTTTCTAAACGCATTTCTATGGTTCTTCAATGGGGCTAGGATGTAAACGTGTTTCTGCTTCAAAGGAAAGCAGCTAGGAGAAAGTTTCTTTTGCCAGTGTGTGACGGAGCTGGAAAGCTGCAGAATGGTGCAGGGGATTCCAGGCTAGGCCATTCCTGGCTGGGTCTATAAGCAGAAGGAGTGCTTTTTCTAAACGGTATTTCTATGGTTCTTCAATGGGGCTAGGATGTAAACGTGTTTCTGCTTCAAAGGAAAGCAGCTAGGAGAAAGTTTCTTTTGCCAGTGTGTGAGGGAGCTGGAAAGCTGCAGAATGGTGCAGGGGATTCCAGGCTAGGCCATTCCTGGCTGGGTCTATAAGCAGAAGGAGTGCTTTTTCTAAACGGCATTTCTATGGTTCTTCAATGGGGCTAGGATGTAAACGTGTTTCTGCTTCAAAGGAAAGCAGCTAGGAGAAAGTTTCTTTTGCCAGTGTGTGACGCAGCTGGAAAGCTGCAGAATGGTGTAGGGGATTCCAGGCTAG